>NW_013672525.1:0-5540 GCF_000517525.1 Limulus polyphemus
GAAAACTTATTTACACTCTTTACCTGTACTTTGTTAATAATTTATATTTGAATGTATGATTAATTAGAGGAAAACTTATTTACACTCTTTACCTGTACTTTGTTAATAATTTATATTTGAATGTATGATTAATTAGAGGAAAGCTTATTTACACTCTTTACCTGTACTTTGTTAATAATTTATATTTGAATGTATAATTAATTAGAAGAAAGCTTATTTACACCCGTTACCTGTACTTTGTTAATAGTTTATATCTGCATGTATGATTAATTAGAGGATAGCTTATTTACACCCCTAAACTCTCCTTTGTTAATAATTTGTATTTGAATGTATGATTAATTAGAGAAAATCTTATTTACACCCTTTACCTGTACTTTGTTAATAATTTATATTTGAATGTATGATTAATTAGAGAAAAGCTTATTTACACTCTTTACCTGTACTTTGTTAATAATTTATATTTGAATGTATGATTTATTAGCGGAAAGCTTATTTACACCCCTCAACAGTCCTTTGTTAATAGTTTATATCTGCATGTATTATGTATTAGCGGAGAAATGTTTCGTGTGGAGTTCACTTGCTTGAAATAACTTCACGCGTTTGTGTACTGATTTTGTTGATGTTGGGTTTATTTTTTCTTGGTTAATTTCGTCTAAAAGACCAAGAACGTACATTGAATTTGTGACTAGGTTAATTAAGCCGAGGTTTATCTGAATACTGTGTTAACGGATTTGGTCTGTCACAGGCACCACTACTTTACACATTTCGTCACCAACCCAAGTAGTCATTATGTGACGTTACTTCGGCTCAGGGGGAAGGGGGGGGGTTGTGGATACTAATCAAGCTAGGATTTACCTGGTAGAGAGAGAGAGGCGATACTTTCTCGCTAAGGTCAACACAACCGAGAGGATTAAGTGGTCAATTTTTTCTTCCTTATGCTTTTGACGATCTTGCTTCCCTGGATAGCTGTAACCTAGCCAGTGACTAGTATTTGAAGTTGTACAGATCCGGATCATTTAGTAAATTGGTAATGAGTGACTAATGCTAAGCGGTCGTTATAAAACGTTTAGAACGATTGCACAGAGCGGTAAACGTTTCATAACGAAACGTGCAATATAGCTGTCAGTTTCACATCGTGACCACAAACAATTTACTCTTGAGGTCAATATTTAACCTCAACGTCTACAGATTGGGCAAATAACAAAGTTTACTGGATACCATTCAAGGGTTTGTTCTTCTATAGCTTGTAGTCACTGGAGTTTATTGAAAAGAGGAGCTAAGTGAATTGGGATCGAGCAGCATCTATTGCACTATGTGTTTAGAACGAGATAAATACTGTATATTCTTAAGTTTAAGCTTGTTGAGCTATATTTACTCAGACTGTGAAAAAATTTTCTACGTATATCCACGCCTGCTACCATGAGTCAAGGGCCAGAATCCGTGTTCTGTTTCTCTTTGTTTTCTACATCTTATTGGTCTCAATAATTTTAAAAATTTCGCGACATTCGTCTTATTAGTGGAATTTAATGTCTGATGATAACAAATACGACAGAAGACTGCAACAAGTAAAAAGCTATAGTCATATATGTGTATATTTTACTGCTTTAATATATTTCATTCTCCATCCTTCGCGCGAAGAAAACAATCAGTCATCTGTTGGGTTATTTTTGTTAACCTGACAAGCATGTCGTAAAATCAAACTTTAGAAAGGCATTTTTTTTTAAACATGAATTTATTACATCTTTGGTACGCTGTTATAACATGTACAAAGAATAATAATAATGATTAAGTTAAGTACGTATATTAGAGTTACACCAACATTAATAAGTATTTTTCAAAATATTGAGTTACATTATTGTTCTAACCACATTACAACTCCAAGAGTATTAGCTTATAACGCAATCGCTAATGTGCAATCATTGTTATGGTTAGTAACCTCTACGATCACTTAAATAGTGTTATCAATTACTAACTGATACTAACTAGATACTAATTATTAACTAGCTTTTACCCTCTGCTTCGTCTTCTAATATGCTGTCGTCTTCAGGGAAGACCTGAAAAGGACTATTTCCCGTATTGGTAGTGGCTGGTATCTAGTTATATGTTAAAAATAAATAAAATGAAAATTTGATACTAATTACTAACTAGGCTTAGGTGATAGTAGAGGCAACCAACCATGACAACTGTAAATGCCCTACAGCCAAAATCTTGATATTTTTTCAATTATGTCTTTTATAGCCTGTTGTACCAGAAAACAACATCTATACTCTTAGATACTGTAGATAGCTCCTAGTATGCCCAAAGTTCTCTTTGTGCTTGATGTAGCCGTGATTTAAGGTCTTATTTTGATAGCTCTAGTATGCCCAAAGTTCTCTTTGTGCTTGATGTAGCCGTGATTTAAGGTCTTATTTTGATAGCTCTAGTATGCCCAAAGTTCCCTTTGTGCCTGATGTAGCCGTGATTTAAGGCCTTATTTTGATTATTTTAAATTATATCACTTGAAGAGTTAATCCAGTTAAATAACACCGGTGTTAAACTTTACTCCATAAAGTATTCTTTTTTGTTGTTGTTGTTGTGGTTGTTTACTTGTAGTTAAGCGCAAATATACACAATTGCTCTCTGTGTTCTGCCCACCGCAAGTATCGAAACTCGATTTTCAACATTATAATCCCACAGACCTAGCGCTGAGCCATCAAAGGGCCTTGTTAAAGTATCGAAATTGTCCTATATCAGTGTTAGTCTCGAAGGTGGAAATTGGTGGACGCCATTATTTTTGGGGAAACGCTATTTTTCATATTCCTGTCTGCAGTGTTATTTGTCTTGAATAATAATTTTATTTTAGCACCACATTGGGTAATAGTGGATATAAACTTTAATATGAGATGTGGTTCTGTAATAGTAGATCTAAACTTTAATATGAGATGTGGTTCCGTAATAGTAGATCTGAACTTTAATATGAGATGTGGTTCCGTAATAGTAGATCTAAACTTTAATATAAGATGTGGTTCCGTAATAGTAGATCTAAACTTTAATTTAAACTTTGGTTCCTTAATAGTGGACCTAAACTTTAATATAAGATGTGGTTCCGTAATAGTAGATCTAAACTTTAATATGAGATGTGGTTCCGTAATAGTAGATCTAAACTTTAATATGAGATGTGGTTCCGTAATAGTAGATCTAAACTTTAATTTAAACTTTGGTTCCTTAATAGTAGATCTAAACTTTAATATAAGATGTGGTTCCGTAATAGTAGATCTAAACTTTAATATAAGATGTGGTTCCGTAATAGTAGATCTAAACTTTAATATGAGATGTGGTTCCGTAATAGTAGATCTAAACTTTAATATGAGATGTGGTTCCTTAATAGTGGATCTAAACTTTAATATAAGATGTGGTTCCGTAATAGTAGATCTAAACTTTAATATAAGATGTGGTTCCTTAATAGTATATCTAAACTTTAATATGAGATGTGGTTCCTTAATAGTGGATCTAAACTTTAATATAAGATGTGGTTCCGTAATAGTAGATCTAAACTTTAATTTAAACTTTGGTTCCTTAATAGTGGATCTAAACTTTAATTTAAGCTGTGGTTCCGTAATATTAGATCTAAACTTTAATATAAGATGTGGTTCCGTAATAGTAGATCTAAACTTTAATTTAAACTTTGGTTCCGTAATAGTGGATTTAAACTTTAATTTAAACTGTGTTTACGTAATAATGGATATAAATTTTAATTTATATATCTTGATGAATTTTGTTAAGTACATTTAATATGATTATTTAATTTTAAAAATATATTTGTATAACGACAATACCAATTTAACGGAATAGAAGATGATAAATTGGACTCCGCCATAGTAATAAAACAAAGAAAGTAAGCTTTTTTTTAACTATTAGATGATTGTAAGTTGTTATATATGACCATACAATTGATGACAGTTATTCTTCCTGACCACAGTTGCTAATAGATTTGAAATTATTAGAACAATAAATATATAGCACTATCTACTTAATGTTGAGAGTCATTGGTGGGATCCAAGATCACATGTCTTGGATTGGATGGGTTTTTCAAGAAAGGGCGGAGCTACTCGTTGTCTGTAGTCAGTACTGCCACCAACCGTCCCTAGGGGGCGTATTCCTCAGGGAGGCCCTTCACCCAAGCGATTGTAAATACACAAAACGCACCCCAGGATAACTGATTCCGTCAAATGAACGGTCACTAGTAGCCGAGCTGTACTCATGTTCTTTTTCCAGAACGGAAATAACTTGACAAATGAACAGAAACTTCAGCTCTTAATCCGGGTGAAGGCGGAAAACCATATGAGAAGTGTTAATGTAACGTAATAAGTTCGGAGTCGATATGTTAACGCGACAGATTTTGCTAAAGGAGACGAGGCAGATGGAAAGTTTTGTTCGGGATAAAATCAGGTTTTTATCAAGAACTAATAACACCACAATAATCCTATAGTATCTTACAACACCATAAGTGGTTTTGTATATATATATATATATAAGCTAAGAAAGCCACTTTCATGATTAGTGATTCCAAGCCGACCTGATGTTAAAAATGACAAAAACACTATAACCCGAGCGCTTTCGAAAAGTGGACTTTTCTTCTTCAGGGGCAAATTGGGAATGTTGGTATTTTAGACAAGGATTTGGATTAAGTGTTGCCGTGTGATAAAGAAACCCCTCTTTATTCTAGAGTAGAAATTGAGTTATTTGTATGTTCTTCGTGCTCACGTGATACGGGTTTTGTACGCACGATCGTGTGTTATCTTTGTATCGAAACACACTTGTTTTTAGGTCCAACTAACTTTTCATCTAATATACACGAAAAACGTGTTTGTAGTGACTGTTCAGACCATACTATACCACTAAAGCGACTGAGAGGACCGCGTGGTCAATGTTCGGGCTGACGGACTCTGGACTTCAGCCTCGAGGCCCAACGGCCACCTTAAAGGAGGAAGCTCTATGCGCTGCGCAGATCGGGACGATGAGGAACGAATGGATTCAACCGACAGCCATTGATCAAAGTGCAGGAAGGTAGGTTTATATTTTTCCACACGAAAAAAGTGTATGTAATTCATTCATATTAGTTAATATATACTAACCATTTGTCGTTATTTTATGTAACATGTTTATAATTACCAATTATGTCATGTATACTAACCATTTGTTGTTATGTAACATGTTTATAATTACCAATTATGTCATGTATACTAACCATTTGTCGTTATTTTATGTAACATGTTTATAATTACCAATTATGTCATGTATACTAACCATTTGTCGTTATGTAACATGTTTATAATTACCAATTATGTCATGTATACTAACCATTTGTCGTTATGTAACATGTTTATAATTACCAATTATGTCATGTATACTAACCATTTGTGTTATGTAACATGTTTATAATTACCAATTATGTCATGTATACTAACCATTTGTCGTTATGTAACATGTTTATAATTACCAATTATGTCATGTATACTAACCATTTGTCGTTATGTAACATGTTTATAATTACCAATTAT
>NW_013672525.1:6017-9515 GCF_000517525.1 Limulus polyphemus
TCGTTATGTAACATGTTTATAATTACCAATTATATCATGTATACTAACCATTTGTCGTTATGTAACATGTTTATAATTACCAATTATGTCATGTATACTAACCATTTGTCGTTATGTAACATGTTTATAATTACCAATTATATCATGTATACTAACCATTTGTCGTTATTTTATGTTTCATGTTTATAATTACCTATTATATCATGTATACTAACCATTTGTCGTTATGTAACATGTTTATAATTACCAATTATGTCATGTATACTAACCATTTGTCGTTATGTAACATGTTTATAATTACCAATTATGGCATGTATACTAACCATTTGTCGTTATTTTATGTTTCATGTTTATAATTACCAATTATATCATGTATACTAACCATTTGTCGTTATGTAACATGTTTATAATTACCAATTATGTCATGTATACTAACCATTTGTTGTTATGTAACATGTTTATAATTACCAATTATATCATGTATACTAACCATTTGTCGTTATGTAACATGTTTATAATTACCAATTATGTCTGATCGAAGCAAACTAACTAAATAGGTGGGAATTTGGAAATAACTTAAGAAACGATGAGCTAAGCTTAGCTAGGAGTATATAACATAAATATATAATGATTTGATTCATCAGTTTGGTACCGTCGCTTCTTTCAGACGTATTCTAGACAACGTCTCACTAGTTTGGAATGGTTTAGGAGAATCATATGTCTATATAGTAAACTAACAATATGAAATAATCTTGATGAGTATAAATAATTATATATAAAACATTACAACCAATAGCATTAATGAAATTATCTTTAGAGAAGAAATGAAACACAATAATTAGTTGTTTGCTTCTACTGATGTAGAAAAACACGATACCGGAATGAACAAATCAGTGCTACTGATGTAGAAAAACACGATACCGGAATGAACAAATCAGTGCTACTGATGTAGAAAAACATGATACGGGAATGAACAAATCAGTGCCACTGATGTAGAAAAACATGATACCGGAATGAACAAATCAGTGCTACTGATGTAGAAAAACATGATGCAGGATTGAACAAATCAGTGCTACTGATGTAGAAAAACATGATACCGTAATGAACAAATCAGTGCTACTGATGTAGAAAAACATGATACCGTAATGAACAAATCAGTGTTACTGATGTAGAAAAACATGATACCGGAATGAACAAATCAGTGCTACTGATGTAGAAAAACATGATACGGGAATGAACAAATCAGTGCTACTATACTGCATGATACACAAAACTGGTGTCATAAAAAACATATCGTAAAGTTTTTATTATTGTGAGTAATAATTTCTGACACATAACTCGAATCATTCTTCGACGATCTCGTAGGGGGGGGGGGGAGCTTCTGAGCTGGGTTTGTTTTACGTTTTTCGGTTAATTTGTATATTTAGGTTTAATGATTGACTGTAAATTTTGTCACCAAGGCTAACTTTACAAGAAAACCAAAATGTTTCAGCAAAATATAATTGAAATTAAATTCATGCCAAACTAAAAGATTTGTTTTCCACGGTTCATTATAACTACAGTACTGATGCTTGTTTGAAGTTAAGCACAAAGCTACACAATGGGCTATCTGTGCTCTGCCCACCACGGGTATCGAAACTCGGTTTTTAGTGTTGTAAGTCCGCAGACATACCGCTGTGCCAGTAGGAGGAAAATCTGGTGAGATTTTTTTTCTTCTTTAACTGATTCGAATATTGTACGTATATGTTTAATTTTTTCATTTAACCAGACTCGAGTATTTCTTTGTTTGTTTTTCAACATATATTATCAAATGATCAGCAATTTTATTACAGTAAAATCTGAAAATTTGTTTATAAAGAAATGTAGAGAAAAATTCTTGGGGCTATTGCTGTTACGTGTTTAATTGTATGTTAACTATAACGTAAGAAACGCTTTGTTCTTTTAAAGTGTCCAGTAAATTGTCGTTTATTTGACCAGAGATAATAGTCCAATAAATCGTCACGTACTTGTTCAGTGCTATTAGTACGATATGTTGGTAAGCTATCTATTAAATCGTAATTTATGTGACCCGAATCCATTGTGTCACGTGTTGATTAACTGTCTTGTAAATCATCACTTAGATGTCCAGTACCTTCATGACTTTTTATTTAGAAGATCTTGTATCATCATGAAACATGTCACAATTTTATTAACTTTTACTAATACCGTTATTTTCTTTCCCTACTGCTTAATTAACGTATCTCAGTTAATATAATTTCTTTCCCAGTGTTGGTTTAGGACGTGCCCACCTTGAGAAGCAGCCTCCGTCCAACTTACGAAAAAGCAATTTTTTTCATTTTGTGGTATCGTTATATGACAAGACAGGGCAGCCTGTAGAGGTAGAGCGTACCTCTTTCGTCGGCTTTATAGAAAAGGATCAGGTAAGTTTAATACTTCAAAGTAAAGGAACAGTGCATTAAGCATATATTCAAAATAACAGAATACAAGGTTTTGTGTAACCATTCCACCAAGCTAATTCTACATCTAAAGGTATACGTGATAATCTTTGAGCCATCACCACCTGTTATTGTTGGGAACTGCAGTCACCCTCTCGGAATAGTTTGGGTTTTGTTTTCTTGTGTAAGTTAATATGTTTCATTTTAGAATAATGTACCAGGTTCACGTGTTGGTTATCCAGTACAGACGAATCTGTGATATGATGAAAATAGTTGAATAGATAAATAGATACACATATATACCAACAAATAGAAAGAGAAATGGGCACACAGGCGTAAAAATGGATCAATACGCAAACGGATACACAGACCTACAAATACATCAGTATACAACTGGATACCCAGACGTACAAACGGATCAGTGCGCAATGGATACACTGACGAACAAATAGATCAATGGAAAATGGATACACAGACGTACAAACAGATCAACTAAGTAAATTGATGCACATAAACGTGCAAATAGATCGACAGTCAGGTGGAATCACAGACAGCTAGTGAGACAGACAGAAAACCAGCCATAATTAGTTGTGTTCTAAGCCTGATATTGAAATTAGAACTTTATTGACTTGAAACACTATCCAAGATGGGCGTGTCAAGCACGTATGAAATCTCTCTGTCTCTCTCTCTTATGTCACGCTATGTTGCATATGTATATCTTATATGTTAATCTGCTTTTATAACCTAACAATTTTATTTTTGCAATCACATTTACCCAACCTTCTCTATGTTTATTTCTATCCATTCCCATATCCTCTCATTTTTTCCGTTTTTCTGGATATCACTGAAGTGGTTTTATGTCCAATTACTTCCAAACTAAAGATTGTCAGTTTTCAGTTACATTCTGGATTTTTAAAACAGATTCTTGTTTTCAGCCACGTCCAATTAGATCGTAATATTTCTGATTTTCCACTCAAGCGCTACACGCGTCCAGTACACTAGTCATTCTTGACTCGTATAAGCCCCCTAGTAGCACAGCGGTATGTGTGCGGACTTACAACGC
>NW_013672525.1:9804-12116 GCF_000517525.1 Limulus polyphemus
GTTTCGATACCCGGTGTGGGCAGAGCACAGATAGCCCATTGTGTAGCTTTGTGCTTGATTACAAACAAACAGACTTGTATAAAATAAATAATATCTGTGTCAGTAATCTACGTGCATGGTCACATATAAGTTTCTGTGTTATCAGAGTGTTTTCCCAAGAGATGTCTATTTGTTCTACTCTACACAGGCAGATGATGGTGATTATTGTACTACTGACATATGCAA
This sequence comes from Limulus polyphemus, assembly GCF_000517525.1. Taxonomy (NCBI): domain Eukaryota; kingdom Metazoa; phylum Arthropoda; class Merostomata; order Xiphosura; family Limulidae; genus Limulus; species Limulus polyphemus. Next base: position 10,030 of record NW_013672525.1, read on the forward strand.
AGAACAGTCATCCCACGTGCTTTAGTTGTGGAGGCTTCCATGTTTGTCAGTGCTCGTAAAAAAATATAGAAACAAACAGCACAAAAGATTACTATTAATACTAACTGAACAGAAATATAAGATAATAAATGTATAATCTTACAAGTTTCTGCAAATAACAGTTAATTAGCCATACTTATGGCCAGGATGATTTTTTTAGTTTCGCTCTATGTATGTTGGTTATTGTTGTCATACGTATTAGAAACTTTGTCCTATGACCTTTTGTGATATTTATGTTCTTAACCTGAGGTTCTTTACACTTAGTGTGAGACCTGATTTTAGTTTTTCCTTTTACTGAAATTAGGACAGTTTATTTTATAAATCAGTGATTATTTAGACGTTGCGTGAGCCTTGATTTTAAATACATTTCTTCATTTTAAGTTACTTTAATATTCCTCTGTTGATTATTGGTATTAGAACCAAAACGAAACGTCAAGTTAACTTCTCTGACTGATATATTGCGTGACATTACATCACAAACAACCGATCGATAGATCACGCTTTGCCAGCACAAAATATTATAAACCATAATAACTGATACGTCCAGCAAGCTTTATTTTGTCCCAGATGGGCCCGGCATGGTCAGGTGGTTAGGGCGTTCGACTCGCAATCTGAGGGTCGCGAGTTCGAATACCCGTCCCACCAAATATTATCTACCTTTCAGCCGTTAGGGCGTTATAATGTGACGGTCAATCCCACTATTCGTTGGTAAAAGAGTAGCCCAAGAGTTGGCAGTGGGTGGTAATGACTAGCTGCCTTCCCTTTAGTAGTCTTACACTGCTAAATTAGGGACGGCTAGCGCAGATAGCCCTCGTGTAGCTTTGCGCGAAATTCAAAACAAACAAACAGTTGTTCCAGATAATGACATGCATAACACAGTTGCTCGTAGATTGTTCTAATCATTGATTATTTTATCTGGTTTTAGCTTAAGATTCTTAAAGGTATTTTTTGAATCATTTACCTGAATTTTAAGCAGGATTGGAAATACGTAAGAAAATGTCGAGGAAAAAGGACATCAAATGCAATTACTACGTGAATGCTACCCATTGTCGTGTGAAAATACACACACCAGAGTACAGTCACGCGTTGACAGTTTACACTGTAAGTCGTTGTCATCCAGCCAATTAGAAAGTACCATACCCTATAAAAGTACAGGCAGTCACACTATGTCCGTAGTAGTAGTAGTGTGAAGCCATCATGACTCCCAGGGCTGAAATACTGCATAAAAGCGTGAATAAATCAAAGTTTTGGCTGTTCAAGATACCCCCATGCGAAAATGTACCCCAAGACTCCATGTGTCAGTGAGAACTGTATGAAAGACTCTGAAGAGGCTACCTAAAACTGGTACTGTTGATAATAGAAGTGGTCGAGGTAGGAAACCGAACATTTTTGAAGCTGGTGTTATGTATCTCAAGGTACTTTCTTTACGGGATAGACGACAATCGGCTACAGATCTCGTCAACTATCTTGATATAAATAGAGATGTGATAAAATGAGGTCTCAGTGGACCTGTAGCTGCTCGAAAATCGCTACTGGAAAGAGGTAACTAAACCAAGAGGTTGAATTGGGATCACAAGCAGTGAAACTGAACAAAGCTGGAGACGTGTGCTCTTTAGAAGTGAATTCAAGTTGGAATTTTCAGCAATAATCGACGAGAATTTGTAAGACCGCGGAGAGAGAACAGTTTCATAGTCAAAGCACAATATCTACAGTAAAGCATGGTACAAATCTGAGACATCTCAGCCAACGATGTCGGTGATCAGCATGTGATTTCCACAGGAACACTACTCTTCGCATGCAGCAAATATGGGGAAAGGATATAACGGCAGTTTGGAATCGGTGATCAGCATGTGATTTCCACAGGAACACTACTTTTCGCATGCAGCAAATATGGGGAAAGGATATAACGGCAGTTTGGAATCGGTGGTCAGCATGTGATTTCCACAGGAACACTACTTTTCGCATGCAGCAAATATGGGGAAAGGATATAACGGCAGTTTGGAAGATGATCAGCATGTGATTTCCACAGGAACACTACTTTTCGCATG
>NW_013672525.1:12978-18568 GCF_000517525.1 Limulus polyphemus
TTTGACTGAGTGTTTACAATTACTCGTTGTTGGTCATAAATGTCATTCTGTTTTGTCTGAGTATTTACGATTAATTACTCATTGTTGGTCATAAATGACATTCTGTTTTGACTGAATATTTACAATTAATTACTCATTGTTGGTCATAAATGTCATTCTGTTTTGACTGAATATTTACAATTAATTACTCATTGTTGGTCATAAATATCATTCAGTTTTGACTGAGTATTTACAATTAATTACTCATTGTTGGTCATAAATATCATTTTGTTTTGACTGAGGGTTTACAATTACTCGTTGTTGGTCATAAATATCATTCTGTTTTGACTGAGTATTTACAATTAATTACTCGTTGTTGGTCATAAATGTCATTCTGTTTTGACTGAGTGTTTACAATTACTCGTTGTTGGTCATAAACATCATTCTGTTTTGACTAAGTATTTACAATTAATTACTCATTGTTGGTCATAAATATCATTCAGTTTTGACCACTCGTTTGTAGCTAAGGAAGAGATGATGATAAATGGTTCTTGTTGTGTCTAAAAAATTCTTTGATCAAAGTGTGTTTCAGTTGCAACAGAGGATGAACCAATTTTAGTATCCACTTTGATGTTTCTCCACATTTATTAAGTAATCAATGTTTTGTTACCAAGTTTTTTGTTTTGCATCCTATGGTTTATTTTGTTATATTTGATCTGGGACCAGTAATGTATTATCTAGGATTCTTTAGATTGATAGTAAAGATAGGTTAATGTTACTTTTTTTGTAAAGTCATGTTCTCGAAGCAGTATGCTTGGTCATTTTTCTCTATCTTGATAGATTTAATGACTAACGTTATTTGTGCTTCTTCCTTTAACACCACATGTATATTTTATTAGCTATGGCGAAACAATATAATTGTTCCATCTTCATAATCCTTATAGGAGCCTGACGGTCAAAAAACAAACAACGGAGTACACTATAGGCTTCAGTTGATGTACACCAACGGTAAGTTTTCGACTTGGGTCCGTGTTTTAACGATCACAGCTACATGTATCAAACAGATTTGAAAATGTTAGAGCTGCAGTTAATTTCAATAAAAGTAGGTCGTTCTGTGGGTAGGTGTGAAAACAAAGAGTACTACGAATTTTTTGTTTTATTTGAACACAAAAGCATTACATAAACAGCCACACTTTATCAACAGTGGACTTTCCTAATGTTTACCGCTTTGAAAGGATGTTGAATACTGCTCGTAATGAAGCCATTCTTTTGAAAGCTGAGTAAATGCTTTGAAACAACGAATATTTTCTTTTATATATATCTAAAACAAAAGTAGTATCATCTCTAACTTAGGGTAAGTTATAAAAGTTCTGTGACTAAATATAAGTTATAAAAGTTCTGTAACTAAATACAAATAACAAAACTTCTGTAACTAAGTATGTTATATAAGTTTTGTAACTAAATATAAGTTATAAAAGTTCTGTAACTCTGTGTAAATTAGAAAAGTTCTGTAATTAAGCATAATAAAAGTATTGTAACTAATTGCAAAATGATGAAAACCCTTTAACCAGTTTGCTTCTGAAGAAGAAAGGCCCACCTTTCGAAAGCGCTCGGGTTACAGGGTTTTTGTCATTTTATATTAAGACTTCTTGAACCTACATGTTTTTCTGGCATCATGAATGTAATTAATGTTAAGTTATGGAGGTTCTGTAACTACTTGTAACTTATATAGGTTGTTGTCAGCTATGAGTTCTGTAACTGGTTGCCAGTTATGGATGCTCTGTAACTGATTGTTAGTTATGAAGGTTCTGTAACCGGTTCTCAGTTTTGGAGGTTCTGGTCTGTCAAAACAGGTAGTATATTCTCTTCTTAAATATTTAATCATGTTTATTACTCGTTGTAGGTGAATTTGCTATTGTATATATTAGCATAATGTACTTAGGTACATGGGTATTAATAGGATGTAATTAAGAAGAAATGTTATGAGGAGTACAAATATTCCAGGCAAGGAAGAGCTTTGAGAGCTGTACCTATATAATAAGTTTCTGAGGAGTTATAAAATTTTACATGACGTGAGTTAGGGCCCCACCCGCGCGACATATCGCTACAGGGCGCCACACGTATGTCGGCCTCAGGTAATGGGGGAACGATGAGGTCACCAGATACGGTGACGTCATACTTCCATGAAGTGGAACCACAATTATGATGAGATCATCATACATATCTCAACGTGTCATCAATGGCTAGATTTAATACAGTCGTTTTATGTACAAAACATTAATTCGTTAGTTCTTTTTTAATCATGCGTTTTTTTTTAATTTCCTGACTGTTCATATGCAAATCACTTATTATCCTGAAAAGGATGCTTATTTAAATCTCTAAATAATTTAACATAAAAAATTACTGTTTCACTAGTTTGTCTTTATGCTATCCATATAACTAGTTACCAAGAGTAGTGTTTCTATAAGCGGAGTATGGTGAGCTCATTGTCTAAACATGTCAACAATGTCTACATTTAATTACATGTAAAATTATTATTGATTTAACATAATAAAAATTCTGGACACAGTATTTTTTAAACACTTTATTAATGTTCTCACAATAAAGATTTTGCAACCTGATTTACATAAAAAGACATATCTATTAAGGACGTATTTACATGAAAACGTATTGAAACAAAATCATGAACAAACATATGATTAATATATTTGTGGGATTTAAATTTAGATAACAGTTTTTGTTTTGAAAAATATTAACAGTGATAATAAGCATAATATATACAATAATGTCCACACACAGACGAATGCGGTCCTTGCAGTATTTTTTGTTGTAATGGATCAAAATACTCTTCTTTCTCATCTCGACGGAAGTATATACAGATCCAGTGGCTACCAGATTTATGACTCGGATCCAGATTGACGAGGTACAATTGTTTATCTGCATGGTGAGGTAGATGATCACTGACAAATACACCTCCAAACTTCTTTCGTGTAAACAAAGTCTTGTGAAAGTATCGAATAAATTTCTAAAGTGTTCATAGCGTCTTAAATATCAGTTATGATGTTTCTAGATTGATCAATTTCTAAAATTGACTGGAATTCAGCGTATACTAAAACATTTATAGTTTTGGGTAAAGCACTACCGAAACGATTTTCAGTTCGTAAATTTCCCTGTTTCACCAAGTTAAAGTGTGAATCTCGAGCAGATAGATCCGGTGTAAGATCAAAAGCAAAGAGTGTATATCCTCCCGAGTATTCGTCATATCCTATATCAATTACTTGATCTTGAAGTTGTTTTCCTGTTTCACTAAATAGTGTTTCATAGCTTCGAGGATACAGTTAAGCATCAAATTCGAGTTGTAACGGTCGAGCGGAAATATGTTTTCCGTCCATGTTGATTGCCACAAACTTCTGTAATGTTTGAGATTGTTCGCTCAAGATCCATTAAATGCATCATTATCAATACATCCTATAATAAGACGTGTAGATACTTGACCTAAAACATATCATCGATAGATGCTTGTAAGTGTTCTGAGGAATTGGAAACGATTTGCACACTATATACTTCAAAAGATATTTAGATATTCCTTTCTGAAATGCTTTAGTGTGCGACAGAATGACTGATCTTGACTTTTCTAGCGTAGACAGAAATGTGTTGTAGTGAAATTTTAAATCCTGATTCCTTGTTTGACATAATACAAAATGAATCTTTACTTTGTATAAGTTTGTTGTTTTAAACTTACACCATTAGGCAAAAACTTGTTCTGTAAAAGGATAGCCAAATTTAGACGACCGATCATGTCGACTGTTTGACTACCAGATATATTTATCTGTAGATCTTTGATTCCGTTGTTCTTGTATTTTTTATCCACTTGGGTGATGTCAAATGACTTCTCTTAGTTTCTCCATTATAACTCAGTAAAATGTTTATGTTGGCCTTATTCCTTCTAAAGTTTGTGAAACGAACAAATGAGCTTGTCATTGAGGTATACATCCATTTGAGAAAATAGCGAATGAAGCAACAGGTTGACAGATGCAGAGTTATCTTCATCCTTTTTTATGTCGATCCCACAAGGTCTTTGCCTTTACATGAAGATATGATTGTGTGGGATCTAAATATTCATCTCATGATCCCAATATAGAAAATTCGATGTCTCCTCTGTCAGTCACTGAAGATAGAAGATAATATGCGGTCCACTGACCTTCCTCAATAATGATTTGCGTGGGAGGGAGAGGAAAATAAGTCTTGCTCAGACTTTGTACACCGACAATATTTTTCATGTGGTAGAAGAGTCATGATTACTTGTCTGGATTCGATGTTCTTCATCTCTGAACATGGAAACTTTCTGGTTCTTTCTTTTTTAGATAGAGCATCTCGAGCCACGTTCTAAGCTCCTTGTATTGCTCGTCGTTTTCCAGCATCAACAAAAGGTTTTCCATCTAATGCTAAATTTATGCCTGACTGAACAACTTGTTTTCCAAAGGCCAAGGCTACTTCTTCAGAAATGATATAGCTGAATGAAACAAGTTACTCAAAACGTCTCCCAATCCCTGTCCCCATTTCCATTTACTACCAGCATAATAAGGTAAACCGTTTCCTACTTGGTAATCATAATAGGCATCATAGATGATAGATGGCTGGTTCTGGATAGCAAGGTACTCTCATGACTGCGAAAATGGAGAGTTACAATCATTCTCTCTTGTTTAAATGTCGCCCTTTACGTCGATCTCAATAGTCTGAAAACTTTATTTAGAGACAGTTCTGTATTGAGGATTTATAAATGTTTCAGTGATCATGTCTCTATACTGACCTCTAACTTCAACTATTCATACCAGCGGTACATGCACATGACCATCAATACTAGGTTCCACAATATTTGGGTAACCACAGGGTGAATGAAATCCACTATAGTAGACTTTGTTGTCGTGTGATTAATATCGAATCCAAGTATTACTGATAGTACAATGTCAAGTGTTATAGAGACTCCATCATGTAGGTTCACTCTTAATTTTTGGGTGAATGACTCATAAGTAAATACAGGTTCATTGTCGGGTTTAGGAATTGATTTTTCGACTTGGTTAAGATTCTAATTAAATCTTCAGATTCTTTGTAATGACCAGGTTTAAAATAATTGATTATAGTAACAGAGTGAGGCCCAGAATAGTAGGACTTTATAACTTTTTGTAGTTCAGATTCGTAAAATGTTCCATTTTTCTACGAGATAGTCTTGCAGTTTATACACTGGTGGATTTCTCTCTATTCTCTCGTCAATCGTAAATATTTCGTCTCTCCATCCAGAAATATAAACTTGCTTCACTTTACTAATACGTATCGATCACCTACTTTGAACTGAAACTTTACTTTAGTAAAGTGTTTTCCACACCACAGACTGGTTAGAGTGATTAATATTTATTGTTCACATTTTAATGCTGCCATGATAAAACTGATTAGATGTTTCACTGACAAGATGTTTCAGTATAGTGATATACTTGTAAGTTCCATGATAAAACTGATTAGATGTTTCACTGACAAGATGTTTCAGTACAGTGATATACTTGTATAGGCACTGATTAGAGGCACTGACAAGATGTTTCAGTACAGTGATATACTT
>NW_013672525.1:19095-20539 GCF_000517525.1 Limulus polyphemus
TCCATGATAAAACTGATTAGATGTTTCACTGACAAGATGTTTCAATACAGTGATATACTTGTAAGTTCCATGATAAAACTGATTAGATGTTTCACTGACAAGATGTTTCAGTACAGTGATATACTTGTAAGTTCCATGATAAAACTGATTAGATGTTTCACTGACAAGATGTTTCAGTATATACAGTGATATACTTGTATAGGCACTGATTATAGGCACTGACAAGATGTTTCAGTACAGTGATATACTTGTAAGTTCCATGATAAAACTGATTAGATGTTTCACTGACAAGATGTTTCAGTATATACAGTGATATACTTGTAAGTTCCATGATAAAATTGATTATAAGCATTGACAAGATGTTCCAGTACAGTGATATACTTGTAAGTTTCATGATAAAACTGATTAGATGTTTCACTGACAAGATGTTTCAGTACAGTGATATACTTGTATAGGCACTGATTAGATGTTTCACTGACAAGATGTTTCAGTACAGTGATATACTTGTATAGGCACTGATTAGATGTTTCACTGACAAGATGTTTCAGTATATACAGTGATATACTTGTAAGTTCCATGATAAAACTGATTAGATGTTTCACTGACAAGATGTTTCAGTACAGTGATATACTTGTAAGTTTCATGACGAATGGAGTAGCACTGCATTCTATTTTAAGAGCGCAATTAAATATTTCTACTGTAGCCGCTTTTGTTTCGTTATATGTAGTAAATAAGTAAAGGTCTTGTTCCTTGAGATAGCATTGAAACAAGCGATTAGTAAATTATGTTCCAGCGTCAGTTTGAAGTTTACAAGGTTTTCGACTCTGTTTTAAAATCTGTTTGAAAGATTTTACAAGGGTTGCACCTCTTATCCTTTAGTGAAACAACACATGCATATTTAGAAAATACTTAAACTGATTGAAATAAATAAAAACTATATAACCCGAGCGCTTTCGAAAGGTGGACCTTTCTTCTTCGGGGGTAAACTGAGAATGGTGGTGTAATTGAATGAGTGATATATATAAAGGAAGTTTAGTGACGTCATTAAGGTCATCTGGTTTTCCAGGAAATATTTAGTCTATTTATCTATGTACTGTTATAAGCATCTCATTTCCGGTACAATGTAGGCGATGGCGAGAGCGTGTGTGAAAAGGTGTTAGGGATATTTTACTTTAGAAATGGATAAATATATGTATATTTAAAACTATACTTAAGTGTTTAAGTAAAATAAAGGTGACACCTGGAAACTGATTGAAAAATATATTTTACGTTAATCAATTTATAACAAAAAGTATGAAAAATTATCTTAAATAAATAGTCGGTTTTAGAAAATTCAGCATTCACACTACATGAAAAAAATATGCAAAGAATAAAAATTATTTTTCTCACAGAGATGAAACCAATGAACAGAGATCACTGATTCCAGGATCTAGATTAATTACCG
>NW_013672525.1:21160-25403 GCF_000517525.1 Limulus polyphemus
CATTAATGTAATGACCGGGTTGGTTAAAGTGTTGAGCAACAGGGAGATCTTTTTTGGTGTTAATAGAAGATGTATGGTTGTTAAAACGGTCTCTAAGAGTTGTTAGTGTATGTCCTACATATTGGTAATTGCATTGTTTAAGGAAAATGGTGTTTTTGTTTCACAAGTGATTTCTTTGGATATTTTAAAGTTTCTTTGATTGTGCTTGTCAGAAAATGAGTCAGTGGTTTTTTATGAACTTGCAGGTTTGACAATGAGCTTTATTACATGGACGACAAACATTTTTGGGTGGGATGTAATTCACTTTTGTGTGAATAAGGATATCTTTTAGAGTTCTGCCTTTTCGGAAGGAGACAACGGGAACTTCAGGATATATCTGTTGAAGGCAATCATTCAGTAGTAGAAGATGAAAATGTTTTTTTCAGAATTCGCGAAACGTTTCTGAGTTTAAAGTGATAGGTAATAATAAGAGTAATTCTATTTGAAAGTTTAGTATTGTTCTGTTTTAGGATGTTTTTCCGCTGAGTGTTGTTAGCTTTTTCAATTTGTCTGTCGATTTCGGTATCTTTATATCGTCTTTGTAACATGGTTTGTTTTAGATCATTGGTGTGTTTTCTGTAGTCTGTTTCATCTGAGCATATTTTCTTTATTATAAGAGCTTGACTGTAGGTAATGTTTCGTTTAGTGTGAGAGGGGTGACAGCTTTTATAGTGAAGGTATTGTGGGCTGTCTGTAGGTTTTTTTGTACAAGTCAGTGTGTAAAATTCCGTATTTTAGAAAAACAGTGACGTCAAGAAAGTTAATCTGAGTAGGTGAGTAATCACTGGTAAACTTGATTATTTTGTGAAAGGAGTTTGCATGTAAGATAAATTCTTTAAGTGATTTAAGACCGGCTGTCCAAATAAAAAATATGTCGTCTATGTAACGTTTCCATATATGAGGTTTTACAGGGCTTAGTTGTAAAAGCTGGTTTTCAATATGACCCATATAAATATTGGCATAATTGGAAGCCATTTTGGTACCAATTGGAGTACCGTTAACCTGAATGTAATGCTCGTTATTGAATTCGAAGTTGTTCAGAGTTAAACCCAGGCTGGCAAGATCATTTACTGTTTGAGATTCTGGGTGTTTCGAAAGATTTAATGCAGACTTTAGAGTTTGTTGTCCTTCATCGTGTGGAATATTGGTGTAAAGGGAAGAAACATCCATTGTGCAAAGAAGACTGTTGGGTGGTAACTGTCCGTTAGTATTAATATATTCTATGATGTTAAGAAAGTGAGTAGTATCCTTTATGTAAGAGAGGATGGTACATGGAATACATTTTATGCGTTGGTCAACAAAAGTGGAAACATTTCAGTAGGTATGTTTATATTAGAAATTATGGGTAGGCCAGGATTGTTTGGTTTGTGTATTTTGGGTAGGAGATAAAATCTACCAGGAAAAGCTTGTCTGGATATCAAATACTGAAAGATCTCTTTGTTATTTGACTGTTTTGGAGTTCTTTAAGCTTAATAACCTTAATAAACTGAGTTGTAGGATCATGTAAGATTAGGTTAGCGTATCAAATTCTAGAAACAGAAAAAACAAAACAATGTATGTCATGCATGTTAAATGCACTGATTTTTAGGTGTTACCATAACACTGTTCCAAGTATATTTTAGTTTTGGAAAATACAACATGAGATAATTGAAATGAAAACTATATTGTTTGTTATGTATTAGACTGTTACCATTCATTGTATAATGAAATCTCATACATTTAAGATGTTGAAAATTTATTATAAGCTGATTGTTGTCAATTATGTTGTTTTACGTTTAGAAACTGAGTTCGTATTTGTGTGTAAGCACGTTAAGAGGAGGCTGGCCACGTGATGACCTTTGTAATTCCTAACAATGTTTAACGACACTGACTGGAGTGTATAATACTTTTTTTTTTGTTTCAAAGTTCAAGAATTGTTCACTATTGTTTAAAAATTATATAAAATCCTATATGCTGAGCTCGAATGAACATAATTTGTATGAAAGGTAATCCAATAAAATTATAAACTATGATATTTATAGTGCCTAATGTTTTTTTAAGTATGTATGATGGTATATTGAGCTATGACTAAACGTGAATTTTACATAAGAACACTGAACTGTATAATTCATGTTACTGAAAATCATTGAAATAATCACTTGATTTATAATTAAAAGTCATTATGTTCATTTGGGAACTAATAAGTTTAAATGAAAGGTACGAAAATAGAATTTCTGGTGTGTAGAAACGAAAGTGTTACTTAATTTAGGCAAACAAAAATGTTAAAAAGAAACATTGAGTCAAGAACTTTTTATTATGTTAACTCAATAATAGATTTATATGTAATTAAATCTAGACATTGTTAGCATGTTGAGACAATGAGCTCATCATCCGCCATTTATAGAAACACTACTCTTAGTAATTAGTTATAAAGAAAAACTAATGAAACAGTAAGTTTTTATTTTATATTATTTAAATATTTAAATAAGCATCCTTTTCAGGATGATAAATTATTTGCATATAAATGATCAAGTTGAAACATGTGTTATGATCTCATCATGATTGTGGTTCCATGTCACGGAACTATTACGTCATGTCTGCCCATCATGGCGGCCTAGCAACGCGCCCCGAAGTTTAACTTCTTGGAACTATGACGTCATCGACTTTGACATACGTTTGGTATCCTCTAGCTGCATTTCGCGTGGATGGAGCCCTAACTTCTGACGTGGAAGAGACTCGGAAAAGTATAGAAGTAAGGAAGTTCTAAAAATCAGTAACATATAAGCAAGCATATGAACAATGCATTATCTGGCGTTAAGAAAATGATAGAAGTTTCTTATTATGTAGAAGTAATGAGTGCATTGAAAAAAATTCTAAAGGTTCTATATTGGAAAGTTTACACGACCTAATAAAACTGCTTGTAAGCTTTCACCACCACTAGTACTTTAATAATAAAAAAATAAATTCTGCAAGATTAACTTATTTTGTTGCCATTACTACTCCTTAAAACAAAAATTATTCTATACTCCGTCAGATGAAACTACTTCATCAGTACATGCATTATTATTTGTAAAGGAACAAATTAGGGCTAACATATATGATAAAAATTTCCTATTGCAATGACAGTAAATCGTAAAAATACATACATAAAACCATCGTTCAACTAATCAGTATAGCTCAATGTTTTAAGTTTCCTATGTAAATATAAACTAAAAATATCTGTAATACTAATAAATGTTTTTATCCACCATCTAGGTGTTCGACAGGAGCAGGATATTTACCTTCGACTTATTGATTCTGTCACAAAAGAGGTAAGGTAACTTTCTGCAATAATACATGGTTTTGAAAAGTGTTAAGAGAGATGATATCAGAAGCAATATGGAGAAGTGTTTTACTAGCACAGAAACGGATTGATGTCTCCAGTCCTTCTCTGTCTACTTGCACCTTGGGGTTTCTTCTTTACTTGGGTTCTGCTCAGTGAATCATTGTTCTCCTTTGATCGCTGGCTACAAATAATACCAATCCTATGCAATTCATTCATTATTTAGTTTTTACATGTTCACTGCTCTTCTTTGATTTCATTTGTTAGTAAAATTGATTCCTCTCGTTACTTCATTTCTGCATGATGATACTATGATTATAATATTTTCTTATGTGATATCAGTTTGATGACAGATAAATCTGGCTAGATTTATAAAATTCACATTTTACTGAAGGTAATTGTTTTTGATTATATATTAAACTAATCCTGTAGGATTCGTTTTTTATTTCATTTCTACGTAAAGATAATTGTGTTTGTGGTCTTTACTCAGTTTGTACCTGATGAAAGGTTTTCATGGTCCTTCTTTAATTTCGGTTGTACTAATTCTTGTGGTACTTTCTTTACTTAAAATCTCCAAAAATGTAATTCTTAATGTTTAGGTTTTTACTTTTAAATACCCGAATGCTAATTTAACTGTTCTGACTCTTGTTTAAATCCGGTTTTTCATATTGTTACATGTTTATGACTTCTCAATTGTTTTAAGAGGAAAATCATGATAAAAAGCATTAAGCAATTCATTTGCTTTCTTAGGTCGACCCATTTCAGTTCCCAGTGTTCTTGTCTAAACACGTCGACCCATTTCAGTTCCCAGTGTTCTTGTCTAAACACGTCGACCCATTTCAGTTCCTAGCGTCCTTGTCTAAACACGTCGACCCATTTCAGTTCCCAGTGTTCTTGTCTAAA
>NW_013672525.1:26403-38488 GCF_000517525.1 Limulus polyphemus
CCCATTTCAGTTCCCAGTGTTCTTGTCTAAACACGTCGACCCATTTCAGTTCCCAGTGTTCTTGTCTAAACACGTCGACCCATTTCAGTTCCCAGTGTTCTTGTCTAAACACATTTGTTTGATTCAGATTTTACATAATTTTGTTTTGTTTATTTTAATTTCTTGTATTTCAGTTTTAACAATGTAAGGCGATTAATGCATATTATTTTATATTATTTTCAGGTTTCATTTCTACTCTAATTGATATTTATTTGTTAGCTTAGCTCGAGTTATAAATTATAGGTTTAACTGATTCTACGTAATTCAAAAATCTGTTCAATATGACAGTGACTTAAGGAATAGTTTTCAATTTACAACCGGAGTTCTCGACCCAAGGTGGGGATCATAAAAAATATTGCAATAACGGATATTTTAGAGTATCTACAGTAATTTGCTATCACTTTGTGTGTCTGTGTGTGTGTGGGTGGGGGGGATCATTATAGTCCGAAATATTTTCAGAAGGGAATTCAGCAAAAAACTTTGAGAAACTCTGTAATATGTAATTAAAGAGAAAATTATCGCTATTTTAATAAATTGCTTGACTAAATAATTACGTATGAAACTTAAAAACGTTCAGAACATTATAATACATTCTGTACTAGACCGGATTATTACGTATGAAACTTAAAAACGTTCAGAACATTATAATACATACTGTAGTAGACCGGATTATTACGTATGAAACTTAAAAACGTTCAGAACATTATAAAACATTCTGTACTAGACCGGATTATTACATATGAAACTTAAAAACGTTCAGAACATTATAATACATACTGTAGTAGACCGGATTATTACGTATGAAACTTAAAAATATTCAGAACATTATAATACATTCTGTACTAGACCGGATTATTACGTATGCAACTTAAAAATATTCAGAACATTATAATACATTTTGTACTAAACCGGATTATTACTTATGGAGGAGAAAATATTCATAACATTAAATACATTCCCTGTTAAACTGAGTTATTAGTACGCAGCCTATAAATATTCTGGAAAATAGCATACATTCTTCACCAAATTGAATTATTACGTATACAGCCTATAAATATTCAGAACAGTCGCATTATAACGGTTTCTCTAGTAGGACTTATTATTATTATTGTGTAGAAAATAATGCAAAGTTCAGTCCAATTAGTGATAAAGAAAGCTTTTTCTTTTTTGAACTTCAACGTATACAAGTTAGCTTAATTAACGATCGCGTATAGGCGTAAGTTCGTAATACTACACTAGACGTTAACATAAAAATGTTCTCTCCTACGTACCGTACTTTGTCGTACCTGTTTAAACACAAGGTCGATGTTTACAGAACTGAAGTAACAGACAACTGACAACTAAACTATCTAATGCAGCACCATGACTCTCCTACCTTCATCTTATGCAAATCTAAGTGCATATGATTGAATTACGTTTTTCTTAACTTTACTTATAACTTTCATAATAACTATTTTTTGTAACACTATGAACGAGATAACAACACACTAGTAGCCATATTCTATGATAATGGGCATGCTCTGTGAGTTGCCAAGGGAGAAAAAGTCCTCATATCAAGTGCAGGTGCACAATTGCTTATACCCACACGCTACATTATCAACCTGCAGCTGTATCAGCTAGATACAAAAATATGAACTTCATAGATTCTCTAGATCTTGGTTCTAACTGTTACCTAACATTTGAAAGTGAAGTTTTCAGTTCTATACATCTGACTCAAGTGTTCTCTGTTGGACAAAGCAATTCTATCATATGAGTCGGTGCCTAAGACGTGAGGACGAACGCTACCACTGCCGATGTCTGACAAAGCTCGAGTGTTTGCACTGATAACAAGAATAATAAGTTGTATAATTTACCTTTGCATTGTTCTCAAACTAAGTGTGACCTATTGACACCTAAAGTTGTACTTGAAACAGTGCGATTTTTAAAATATATCTTTCAAAGAAAGAAAAGAAGAAAATCTATGTTGATAACCTTGAGAAGTCTTTGTTTCAGCAAAGAGGGCTTTACTGCAAAAATAGGGATAAGGTTAGAAACAGCAATGCTGAATATGTAAAACAAGCCTTAGCCATTAATCCAGCCAAAGAAAAGGCTGCCACCCTGGCTAGATGGAAGAAAAGATATAAGCAAAAGCCAGGAAATGTCGAAAGATAACTCTAAGAAAACCTAAGAGAATGATAGGCCTAGAGCTCAGTCAATCTTCAGACTTAGTACCAAAAGAAAGCTATGAGGCAAATGTAAAAAAAATTAATAAAAAAAATTAGTAAGTAGGAATGGGAACACCAAAAAGCAAGGAAACAAGGTAGGAATGGACAGGATAACATTAACTAAATTTGAACTTTAACTTCGAAGAAGCTTACAAAGAAGGTCTGGTTTATATGTAGTTAGTGTCTAAACCCAGTACCTTAGTTGAGTGAACCTATAGTTAGAAACTAAAAATGTACAGAGTTTCTGAATACACACTTGCTTAAAGGAAGAATTTTGACACCTGGCTCAGAACCATGTTAAATCGAACTTATTATACGTTTTAATATGTATTTGTTCATTACTATTACTATTGTTGTCTTTGTTTGGTTTCATGTGCTACTGATAGTGATTTTCGATTTTCTTAACTGCAGTGTTTAGGTGTTATTTTTTGTTCTTTTACTTTATTAGAGGCTCTTGCATGACAGTTTGTGGTCTTTACATTTATGTTCTAACGCCTATAATGTTTAACCTAAAATCTTGTGTATTTTCATTACACCACTTGAGTTTGTTTCTCCTTAATTTGTCTTTATTTGTGTTTGATTTCTGCTACATACGTTATATAAGTAGTCTACACAAAACTTTCATTATGTGAGTCTATTGACAGAAGAGTAGCTTCTTTATGGTCTAGTGTTTGTGTTTGGTAACATTTGGTCAGTGTGACATGTTTACAAATCATCCTCCCCTTAAGCGTGCGGTAGCACGAGCTACCATATGGGACGCACTTAGCGCTTAACGGCGAAAACCAACTAACACAGGAGTATCACCCGGACTCATTCCTAACGCGACTTCCTTCCGTGCGAGTTGTGTACCATTCAACAGACGGAGTACGAGTGCCCACCACTGCCTCAGTAGCAGAAAATTGTGACAACATTTTAAGCCCCCACAAACTATGGCTGTCATTGTGCATGAGGGGGAATGAATTACACGCTGGTCTATGAAGCGATAGTCGACAGGCGTTCGAGCGAAACGCACACCATTGGTGACCACACCTGTTACCATCTGATACAATAATATTTTATCTTCTCTTTCTACTTCTGTTGAAACAACTTGAAAT
Organism: Limulus polyphemus; assembly: GCF_000517525.1. NCBI lineage: Eukaryota > Metazoa > Arthropoda > Merostomata > Xiphosura > Limulidae > Limulus > Limulus polyphemus. The sequence continues at coordinate 29,741 of NW_013672525.1, forward strand.
ACTTGTTGTAAACCTCTTTACAATTATTTTATATGTTATTTATGTATATACAGAGAGTTTTATTTTATATTTCATGTTGTCAGTTTATTGTTTGTAGATTTAGTAGCGGGATTTTTTTCTTCAAGGAGATACAATAAACACTTGTCATGCATATAGAGTTTTATGATTCAAGGACACGATGTCATGATAAACTCCAGATGTTGATCAACTCGACAAATAAAATAATAGTATATATAGTTTTATGATTCAAGGACACGGTGTCATGATAAACTCTAGATGTTGATCAACTCGACAAATAAAATAATAGTATATATAGTTTTATGATTCAAGGACATGATGTCATGTATATAGAGTTTTATGATTCAAGGGCACGATGTCATGTATAAATAGTTTTATGATTCAAGGGCACGATGTCATGTATATAGAGTTTTATGATTCAAGGGCAGGATGTCATGATAAACTCCAGATGTTGATCAACTCGACAAATAAAATAATAGTATATATAGTTTTATGATTCAAGGACACGATGTCATGATAAACTCCAGATGTTGATCAACTCGACAAATAAAATAATAGTATATATAGTTTTATGATTCAAGGACACGATGTCATGATAAACTCCAGATGTTGATCAACTCGACAAATAAAATAATAGTATATATAGTTTTATGATTCAAGGACGCGATGTTATGTATATATAGTTTTATGATTCAAGGACACGAATGTCATGTATAAATAGTTTTATGATTCAAGGGCACGATGTCATGTATATAGAGTTTTATGATTCAAGGGCACGATGTCATGATAAACTCCAGATGTTGATCAACTCGACAAATAAAATAATAGTATATATAGTTTTATGATTCAAGGACACGATGTCATGATAAACTCCAGATGTTGATCAACTCGACAAATAAAATAGTATGCATGTATATTTATTTCTAACTTATATGAATTAAAATTTGCTGGTGCATTATAGTGAGAATATTACATCTGGCTGATGGACGCAGGTGAACCTCAACTGGTGATTTCAGTTGAAAATTATTTTATAAAACCAATAACCCTGAAAATACCTTCTGTCCTTTCAGCCTATTGCATATGAAGGTCAAGATAAGAATCCAGAGATGAGAAGGGTCCTCCTTACGCACGAGGTCATGTGCAGGTAAGAATGAATAGTACATTGCATTTTGCATCTTTATAAATTTGTATAGTTTATGTTAAATAATGTGTTTGTTACGAGGTCATGTCGTATGTGTTCACGTTGATTCAGAATAACAATGGTTTGTTCCGAAATCACGAACGGAAAAAGATAAATAGAAAAGCAAATGTGTGAAGAAATAACAAGGTTGCGCATAAATTTAATTCAAATTGCTATAAAATTAGAAAACTGTAAATTTGAAGATTTCTTAATAGATCTGACTTAAAGTTTAATCTCCCAAAAGCCAGTCATTCTTGCTATAGTATATTCATAATAGATCTGACTTAAAGTTTAATCTCCCAAAAGCCAGTCATCCTTGCTATAGTATATTCTTAATAGATCTGACTTAAAGTTTAATCTCCCAAAAGCCAGTCATCCTTGCTATAGTATATTCTTAATAGATCTGACTTAAAGTTTAATCTCCAAAAAGCCAGTCATCCTTGCTATAGTATATTCTTAATAGATCTGACTTAAAGTTTAATCTCCAAAAAGCCAGTCATCCTTGCTATAGTATATTCTTAATAGATCTGACTTAAAGTTTAATCTCCAAAAAGCCAGTCATCCTTGCTATAGTCTATTTTGCACTGTTGTTTTAAGGTTGCATACGTAGCCATATACAGTAAATCGAACCTTTAACTGTTTACCGATTGTTTCTCCAGCCGTTGCTGTGAGAAGAAAAGCTGTGGCAACAGGAATGAAACACCGTCGGATCCAGTACTTATTGACAGGTAATTTCACATTATTTTATAATAGCGTAAAATGCAGTAATAAGTTGCACTAAAAATTATATATAATTTGATATGAAACGATATCTGACAATCATGTCTGTGCTGTTACACAACAAACAAAGTAATTACTTCAAAGCAGTAAGTTCAGCTTGAGAGGAGTATTCTTCTAGATCACGAGCTCATTCGTTGAATATTTTGTCTTAATAAACACTAACCAACAGAAAACCAGTCATAAAAAAATAACTTTTCTCATCAATCATAGAAAAGTATTAGCACTCACGGTTGTACTGACATATAGTTTATCTAGAAATATATCAAAAGATCTATGATAACTGAAGGGTCATTCTAGAATAGTTATCAAAGTAACAAGTCGCGTGACGTACTGGTGGCTGATTGATCAACAAATTTTCAGCCAATAAAACTCCTTTTCTCAAATTCTAGGCTTAGCTCGTGGCATATATAGAGCAGCGCATGTCTTCTGAAATTGTTTGATGAATGTAATGGATAGTAGCCGCTGCAGTATTCAAATCTTTTGATGAAAGCACGTGACGTGCACGCATACTTGTATGCTGCCGCGCGAGTAGCTTTTGAGTAATCGCTGATCCTGGCTTCAGATACTGTAAGGCCAGCTTTCTATGCACAATAAGTACTGCAAAGGGCGGCAGATGTTCTAATCAGGAAATCGTTTTCCTTTTCCTTCAAATTCAATGATAGGCCAACTCGAGCGCTATTTCCTAGCTTTTACGTCTGTTTAATAAGTGCACCCCTCTTGTATTTCATAGAAACGTCTTTTTTAAATACGAGGAGAGATCTTATCCAATTAATTATGTGAGCTGCATATTTCCATTGATCTCGTATAGAAATTCATAAAATCTGGGGTTTAAAATACGTTTCATTTGACAAAACAAAGAAACATAAAATACACCAAATTATAAAACAAAGTAAATTTTAAATGAAACTGGATGTTAATTTTTGAAAATTTCATAGCACAAATTTCAGTATTCTGTACCGTGACATTTATATCAGAGTATATTTTATATATTCTTTATATTTCGCAGAAAAAGTAGTTTCATTTCAACCCTACCCAGTTTTATTCATACGGTGTTTAACAAAATAATTAGAATCGTTAACATACGGCGCTATCAAACAAAGACAGTCCATTACGTTGTTATCAAACAAAGACAGTCCATTACGTTGTTATTAAATAATTTTAAACGTATTATTTATATATTTGTATGCCTTCGTTTATTCCTATTGGAAGGAAAAGTTAGGTTAGTACAGGTGCTAGTAATTTATTTTATGTCACGCGTTCACGTGCATAAAGTTATTAGTTATGTGTTATTATTACAACCAGTGTTTCGCCCAATAATACAGTCATATAAACTTTTTCAATTTACTTTTGTTATACTCATTTGAGTTTATTAGTAAATTTGTAATAACTTAACTATATTTATTCGTAATGATTCACGAATATTTAATCGCTATAGTGCTTTTCATACATAATTAAAACAAAGCCACGTAGACAGAACTTAGTGTACATCACAGGCGGTCGGGCGAAATTGACGTCTGACATCAGTAAGTGACTCATGGAATAACCGCAAAGCACCTGTTAGGCTTAGAAATAACCCCGTGGGACTGCGGTACTCATCTCTGCCTTTGGCCCGTCAAGTAAACAGCCGCTGGGAAACTGTGCGGAACTCTTATTTCTCGACATAATATCATGTTTGCCCCTTCTGTTATTTCCTGCTCAAAGCTTTGAGGTTTTGATCTAGTTGAGTAATTGCCCGCTTGGACTAATTGTGTATATTATAATAAAATGTCTACTTTTGAATATAATGTGTACCATATTCATAGCTAACTAAGTTATTATTAATAGTTACTGTAAGAAGAAGAAGAACTCTTATGATTCGTTGAGCATCATAAAGCTATGCTTCTTTTTATCTCAGCCAGTCAACATGTAACACATAATATTGCCCGTGACTGGATATACAGAAGTACCCGATACTTATGTAATAGATTCCTACTTAAAAATGCACCGAGCGGGAAGAGTAGTTCGTGTTCAACTTGCCTAGAGAGAACACTTAAAACAATTTCGGTTTCACATATAACGTAAAGCGGAGATCACAGTAATATAGTCATTGTCTGTGTATAACATACAAGCTTTTGTAAGAGGTAAACGGGAAGAAAAAGAGAGGGGAGTTGTAATAGCTATTTAAATTTTTATACTACTTTATATTAAAGGTTTAGCACCACACATTAAAGAATTATATATTTTTATGTTTGGATTTTTTTCGTAAGTAATGATTAATGATAAATGTACTAATTTAAAAATATTGTTGCTATTATTCTGCATAAAGAATTCCGAACATTTGAAGCAAAGTATGAAAATTATCGTTAGTATACAATTTTCATGTTAAAAAAGCCGATGTACGTATAATATATAACTATATTTTCCAAATACATTACTATATACATTGTATGTGTGTGTGTATAAACGTAACATGACAATGGAAATGTTTAGGTCCATTTCAATAGTTAAAATAATTTTCGCTCTATCTAAGTGATAAATTATCAGATGATGAAATATTGATATCTATTTATGTTAATAACTGTTGCTCAAAACGTTTACCAGTTAGTATCTTATTGCATGTTAGACCTGACTTGGCTCTAGTGATTATCGTGTTGCACTACGGATTGACGTCATGCTGCTCCACACTTGTATTCTGTCGTTCGTTTCGAAGAGCCTTACAAAACCCTTCATGGCGACATGGTGCTTCTAGCTGGCTACCTTCCTTTTACTTAGTAGTTCAAAATTAGACAGCTATAATAAAACGTTAGACCTGGCTGTTTAACCCACGTGCACATGAGGACCAATTTAGGTTGAAAACTCCAATATCAAGGCTTGAGAGTAAAAAATAAATAACGAAGAAGTTTATGTAAGCAATTATATCAAGATCACTACTATTGGGTTATATAAAAAGTACTAAATTAAACACAATAAGTCTAGATATTTCTTCGATAAATGTAACAAAATTCCAGTTTTAACAAATTTCTTGGTTGAAATTTCAAAGAATAATCGTATTAAGAAATTAATTAATTAAGTAAATTACGAGTTATAAAATTTACTGCGAACATTTATAATTTTGTAAATATGCCGTGAGCTAGCTGGGCGTTAACCAGTTTATGAACTTATTAACATAACACAAAAGGAGCTCCTATGTTGTTTTATGAATACTTGAAACTATCAGAAAGTATGTTTAACATATGACTCCTGGACTCTTCTGGAGAGTTGTGTTTTATGTTTCCGTTAGACCAGGTATAGTGTCAGTTATGGAAACAAACGTGTATTTTTTGAGGACGCTGAACATTACAACTAAACCACAGTGTTAAAAAACGAACGAGAAATTAAGTTGTTGTCTTTTCAGTGCAAAGATATACAATGGGCTATCCGCGGGGAATTAAACCTAGAATTTTAGCGTTGTAAGACTGTAAACATACTGCTGACCCACCGGTGGACGTTGAACTAACTGCTTAGTATCATGAATAAGACAAATAGATTAGAAGAGCATAGCATATCTTATTAAACTTAGCCAAATAGCCGAAAAGATTAACGCATTGCTCGCACTATTGAAAACAAAAAGTTACCAAATAAACTTCTTTAGTTTTTCAACTTAATGAAACATTGTTAACAGTATAATTAATAATTGTAAGTATAATTAATTAGTTACTGATTGCCAGGTTGGTTTATAGTTTCGCTCTAACTAGGTAGCTTTTTTTCTTCTAGAAACTTGTATAGGTTCATGTGTGTCAATTAAGAACTAAAAACCCGAATTTAAGACTCTTTGTACATAACGCTTTTACTTAAAATACTGCACGTTGTGTAACTATTCATGGAAATGTAGACGAAAACTAAATTTCTTATATATCAAATGTAATTTACTAAAATGGTTTTAAAGTTACCGTTTTGAATGTCACATCAAGCGAAACATTGTTAACCAGTTGGCCTAATATTCATGACTAATGTAATTTACTAAAATGGTTTTAAAGTTACGGTTTTGAATGTCAAATCTGACGAAACATTGTTAACCAGTTGGCATACTATTCATGACTAATGTAATTTACTAAAATGGTTTTAAAGTTACGGTTTTGAATGTCAAATCTGACGAAACATTGCTAACCAGTTGGCATACTATTCATGGCTAATTTAATTTACTAAAATGGTTTTCAAGTTACCGTTTTGAATGTCAAATCTGACGAAACATTGTTAACCAGTTGGCATAATATTCACGACTAATGTAATTTACTAAAATGGTTTTCAAGTTACCGTTTTGAATGTCAAATCTGACGAAACATTGTTAACCAGTTGGCCTAATATTCATTACTAATGTAATTTACTAAAATGTTTTAAAGTTACGGTTTTGAATGTCAAATCTGACGAAACATTGTCAACCAGTTGGCCTAATATTCATTACTAATGTAATTTACTAACATGGTTTTAAAGTTACGGTTTTGAATGTCAAATCTGACAAAACATTGTTAACCAGTTGGCATACTATTCATGACTAATGTACAAAGGCTTTACGGAATGCTATGCACGTGTTAGAAACTATTTTGAAGGGTAAGAAACTCTTGCACAAAAATGTCCCCTTGTTTTATTTGTTTACTAGCTGAGTTACCCGGCGTTGCCCGGTGAAAATTTAGATTTGAAATGTATAGATCAGTATTTTTTTTTCAGCAAATTATTCAGTAAGTACACAAAAGCTGTGATGCGAGAAATAAAAAAACATTTAATCAAACAAAGCTTTATTTGAAATTAGATCGTGCTTGAGCTTATCTTGTTCTTTGAGTCTGAAGTCGTACATCATGTTGTTCTTCTGTTTCTTGCTCTCTGTAAGTTATTTGTCTTAATTTTTGTGCTTGAAGTCTGGTTTGACGTTATTCAGAAGTTTCTTGTTGTCGAAATCCAGCTTGCCTTGATGATTCTGACTGAACTCTGGCTTTGTGCTGTTCAACAGTTTCTTTCTGTCTTTGAGTAGCCTGCCTTTCAGCTTAAGTCGAAGTCTAACTTTACGTTGTTCCAAAATCTCTTCCTGTATTTGAGCAGCCTGTCTTGCAGCTTGTGCTTGAAGTCTTTGATTGCATTCTTCTTCTGTTTCAGCTGCTCTTTGTGCTTGCATTCTTTTAGCGGCAGAATACTTTCCATAGAAAGGGCGTTTCTTGGGTGGCATAATCACCTGTATCACTAAACAATAATTTGCAATTCACAAAGTTACTAAATTAGTCATGAAACCACTTAGCACTATTTAAAGTAAACTGTTTTTGGAAATACTGAATTGACAGCAAAGTGATCTGAGTGTCTCTCGCCATAGCGAGCAAAACGTGCTTATGTTTGTATGTTTATTACAAAAAAATATTACAAAAAATGGCGCAATAATCATTAATTGCCATTTCGTCATTAAATACCACACCAAATATAAAATAAATAGCACTATTAAACTTCTTGTAAAAAAAACTGGTTATTATGAAGTTATTTTAAGATTTGTAAGTTCAACCGTTTGGTTTCCTATAGCGAACGAAATAAACAAATAAACAAACTTCCTGTTTTATATATATAGATTATTATTGCAACATTTTGGCAATCCTGTTAAAAACTACTATAACCTGTAGTGTAAATAAGCCATGAAAATAAGCACCTAGTATGCACGTGTGAGACAAAGGATAGATATGGAATTCTATTTTTACAAACTTTTGATTTGAATTCCGTAATGGACAAATTAAGAGAAATTTGAGAGAATACATCTGCATTCAATCGTGACTTTTACCACAAACAAAACACCGGCATTCAATCGTGACTTTTATCACAAATAACACATCTGCATTCAATCGTGACTTTTACCACAAACAAAACACCTGCATTCAATCGTGACTTTTATCACAAATAAAACATCTGCATTCAATCGTGACTTTTACCACAAACAAAACACCTTGCAGACTAAAGTGACTTTTATCACAAACAAAACAACATCTACAGTCTAACGTGACTTTTATCACAAACAAAACAACACTTGTAGACTAAAGTGACTTTTATCTCAAACAGAACCAACACCTGCAGTTCAACGTGACTTTTATCACAAACAGAACCAACATCTGCAGTCTAACGTGACTTTGATCACAAACAAAACAACACCTGTAGACTAAAGTGACTTTTATCACAAACAGAACCAACATCTGCAGTCTAACGTAACTTTTATCACAAACAGAACCAACATCTACAGTCTAACATGACTTTTATCACAAACAGAACCAACATATGCAGTCTAACGTGATTTTTATTACAAACAGAACCAACAAATGCAGTTCGATGTGACTTTTATCACAAACAGAACCAACATCTACAGTCTAACGTAACTTTTATCACAAACAAAACAACACCTGTAGACTAAAGTGACTTTTTTCACAAACAGAACCAACATCTACAGTCTAACGTAACTTTTATCACAAACAGAACCAACATCTGCAGTCTAACGTGACTTTTATCACAAACAGAACCAACATCTGCAGTCTAACATGACTTTTATCACAAACAGAACCAACATATGCAGTTTAATGTGACTTTTATCACAAACAGAACCAACATCTGTAGTCTAACGTAACTTTTATCACAAACAAAACAACACCTGTAGACTAAAGTGACTTTTATCACAAACAGAACCAACATTTGCAGTCTAACGTGACTTTTATCACGGTTCTGTTTGTGATAAAAGTCACGTTAGACTGTAGATGTTGGTTCTGTTTAAACATATGCAGTTTAATGTGACTTTT
>NW_013672525.1:39356-43600 GCF_000517525.1 Limulus polyphemus
AACAGAACCAACATCTGCAGTCTAACGTGACTTTTATCACAAACAGAACCAACATCTACAGTCTAACGTGACTTTTATCACAAACAGAACCAACATCTACAGTCTAACGTGACTTTTATCACAAACAGAACCAACATCTACAGTCTAACGTGAGTTTTATCTCAAAAAGTTTGTTTATCTTCAAAACTATATTTGTTTAGTTACTACTCGATCCAAGAATGATTTCTAGATTACTGATTCTATTCCACATTTTTGACAATAAAATGGTCCCCTTTCTAAGATGGAAAATCTGTTGCTGTTTTTAAATTTGGTTTAAGCAAATATTTACGTTACGAACCACCTGGACAACAACTTCAGTGCAAGGTGTGTAAAGCAGCGTTAGAAGTTTTAAATTATTCGTTTCAGTTAATAGATCATAACATGTTAGTTTAGGGTGATCGTCCGATTGCTTCTTTTTCATTATCTCAGTTTGTATTAAACCACAGATAGTTATGTGCATTGCGAAGAAACCAGTATTTGAAATATCCACCTCTTCATTTAAGGTGTACTCGAGTGCATGTGTATACTCTGTTTTTTAACTGTCTAACTTCTCGTCACGGGCTAGTAATAACTATTTCTATGTTATGTTTTTTCCGGATGAACGATTTTAATTTAAGGCTCTGTTTAGCATTCGTTAATCAAGGTTGATATGCTTTACTCATCTGTCTGCTTAATTAAGAAATCGTAAATTAATGTAAATCGAGCTGCTCCTCAATAATACAAGTAAAATAGCTAATACTTATTCCTTTTAACCAGCTCAACTATGCAAACATTAGATCATTTCTACAATACAAACATGCTTTGACTCACACATCTTATAACTTACAATGCTCTATGTACATGGATCAAGTGAAATGTGTAAAGTTTTCGCACTTATTTTTAAATTGTTTACATTATGTAACGAAACTTTGTAATTCGTGTATCATGTGATAACCAGAAATATCATTAATATAAGATATACAGGAAAATAATCAGAATATACGGCATATTTTAAAAATAAAAGTTTTGACGTATTTTCAGAGTAAGCATTGATTAATAATAATAAAAGAACACAATATCGTGTATAACAATTAGTGAAAAACCATTGATTAAGCTGCGATACGTTTGTTAGTTAGATCATTTGCATTCATAGTTTCATTGCTACCTTAGTATCCATATATCCTGACATAGCATTCATAGTTTCATTGCTACCTTAGTATCCATATATCCTGACATAGCATTCATAGTTTCATTGCTACCTTAGTATCCATATATCCTGACATAGCATTCGTAGTTTCATTGCTACCTTAGTATCCATATATCATGACATAGCATTCGTAGTTTCATTGCTACCTTAGTATCCATATATCCTGACATAGCATTCGTAGTTTCATTGCTACCTTAGTGTCCATAGATCCTGACATAGCATTCATAGTTTCATTTCTACGTTAATATCTATATCCTGACATAACATTCATAGTTTCATTGCTATCTTAGTATCCATCTGTAAGAAACAAGATCACCGAGGCAAGCATTAAATGTAATATACAAGATCATTCGGTAAGTACTTAGTGTAAGCTACAATATTATCGAGATAAACACCAAATATTAGGTATTTTAGGGTAAGTATCAGGTGTGAGATACAATATTATCGGGGTAAGCACCAAGTGTATGATACAAAATACACGGAATAAGCATTAGGTGTGAGATAAAACATTATAAGTGTGAGTAACAAGTGTAATATACATAACATATCGGAGCAAGCACCATCAGCGTAAGCACCAAGTGTAATACACGATCATTGGAGTAAGTACCAAGTGTAAGACACAACATCATCAAGGTAAATACCAGATGTGAGATACAAGATTATAGATGTAAGCAGCACGTGCGAAATACAAGATACATTGCAGTAAGCATAAGGTGTAACACACAAGTTCGTCTGAGTGAGCATCAAATATAACATACAAGATCATCGGTTTAAGCACCAAATATAACATATAAGTTCATCTGGGTACGCACCAAATATAACATACAAGTTCATCTGGGTACGCACCAAATATAACATACAAGATCATCGGTTTAAGCACCAAATATAACATACAAGCTCATCTGGGTAAGCACCAAATATAACATACAAGTTCATCTGGGTACGCACCAAATATAACATACAAGATCATCGGTTTAAGCACCAAATATAACATACAAGATCATCGGTTTAAGCACCAAATATAACATACAAGTTCATCTGGGTACGCACCAAATATAACATACAAGTTCATCTGGGTAAGCACCAAATATAACATACAAGTTCATCTGGGTACGCACCAAATATAACATACAAGATCATCGGTTTAAGCATCAAATATAACATACAAGTTCATCGGTTTAAGCACCAAATATAACATACAAGATCATCGGTTTAAGCACCAAATATAACATACAAGTTCATCTGGATACGCACCAAATATAACATACAAGATCATCGGTTTAAGCACCAACTATAAAATACAAGTTCATCTGGATACGCACCAAATATAACATACAAGATCATCGGTTTAAGCATCAAATATAACATACAAGATCATCGGTTTAAGCACCAAATATAACATACAAGTTCATCTGGATAAGCACCAAATATAACATACAAGATCATCGGTTTAAGCACCAAATGTAATATACAAGCTCATCTGGGTAAGCACCAAATATAACATACAAGATCATCGGTTTAAGCACCAAATGTAATATACAAGATCATCGGTTTAAGCACCAAATATAACATACAAGATCATCGGTTTAAGCACCAAATGTTATATACAAGATGAAGTATGTGTAATTTTCTTCAGTGTATATTTAAAACTAGTTTCAAAGAGCACATTTAACGTTATTTTATTTTTCTTTAGTTTTATTTACATACAATATCATCGGGTTAAGCATCAAGAGTAAGATACAAGATCATCGGGGGAAGCTCAATGTAAGGTACAATATCATGGGATAAACATAAAAATGTTAATCAAAGTATCAAGTGCTGTTATTGGAGTAAATCTAAACCCGAAAGACATACGATGTCATATCTCAAGAACAATTGATTTACTATTTACTTATATTAGAGCATCATGCTCTAAGTTTAACCCTGGTGTTATCATTAATTCCTCCAGTTTTTTAGCCATATATTTCTAAACTTTATATAACAAGTTGCTTGTTGATACATGATTTTAGTGGTTACAGGATTCTTAATAACGTACGAGTCACTTTAAAACAATGTAAACAATTATACCATAACGTACGAATCACTTTAAAACAATGTAAACAATTATGCCATAACGTATGAGTCACTTTAAAACAATGTAAACAATTATACCATAACGTATGAGTCACTTTAAAACAATTTAAACAATTATACCATAACGTACGAGTCACTTTAAAACAATGTAAACAATTATACCAAAAACATTGCAATTAATCACACCAACAATTACTGAATTCTCCTCTGTATTTTACTTAAAAATGAATGATTTCATCCAATTTTTGGTCAATCATTTACACTGAGTGTTGTAACAGGCAGGAAAATAGAACTATTCACTATATGCTACAATATGTGTGGATTCCCCCCTCTCCTTTCCGGTAGTGAACGATGTAACAAGTTGGAAATTTAAGCTCGTATTTGAGATTCATTATCTAGTAACATCCTAAATACTACATCATCAACAATTATCTTATGCCACAAACAATAAAACATGTTTTAACGTATTGTCACTGAATGATAATAAATATTACACGACTTTTAAAGCATGTATAATTTTCTTCAGTACGCGTTACACTAACTAATATTACCTTCAAATATACATCTTACGTTATATTTCTTTAGTTCTATTTAAATAGAAATTCGTGAACTATTTAACTATATTTATGTGATTATTAACTAATATCAAATAAAGTTATTCATTAGTATTACTCACACGGTTGTGTAAGTTTGTTCACAATTATATCTTTTAATTAACTTCCGTCGTTGTTGTGTTATATTTTAAATATTGCAGTAATTAACTTCCGTCGTCGTTGTGTTATATTTTAAATATTGCAGTAATTAACTTCCGTCGTTGTTGTGTTATATTTTAATTGCAGTAATTAACTTCCATCGTTGTTGTGTTATATTTTAAATATTGCAGTAATTAACTTCCGTCGTTGTTGTGTTATATTTAAATATTACAGTAATTAACTTCCGTCGTTGT
>NW_013672525.1:44557-46248 GCF_000517525.1 Limulus polyphemus
TAGCGTTGTAAGATATACCGCTGTGCCAATGGGAGGCACACAACCAAGGAAAAAATGGTTTTGGTTTTGATTTTCCTCGAGCTAGTTTCGTATTATAAAGAGAATTATGTACAGTGATAATTAGGGTACAGTGTTATAAATAAATCACTCACTTCCTTACAAGCAATGTGATAGTTTTTAGGGACTGTCAGTAAAATATTTGTGGGTATCCTTTAGTGAAAATGTTGTTTGAAATCGTTACACTGTTTCTTTGTTCTTTATTTTATAGCCCTCTACAGTGTGTTCTAATGACATTTTATACCTATATTTGGACTATTTCTGCTGTCTCGTTAGGTCAACGTGACTATGTGACATTATCTAACGTCATGGTGTTTTGTATAACTTTTTATTTCACGCTGTTATATGAACATTGAGATAATATCACTGTCATAGCTGAGTGAAAAGATTAAAGCTTTTGTAAGTAGTTAACTAACCAATAAACGACAAGCAAACAACTATTTTTCTTTTCTTCACAGTATTTAGTGAAGAACTATTTTTCTTTTCTCCTCTTTCATACCTTTAAATATAACAATAGTCTATTGCACCCCTGGTGGAGATCGGAAGCGTGTGCTCAGTACGTCATTTTCTTTTATTTTGCTACTACATATTTCATCTACTAAAACAATACACCAAGATGAAGCTATAAATTATTCTCGTAATCAGGCTGCCGTAGATAAAGAAACATGCATTAGTATCTTTTGTGTGTATGTGTGTTATGCATTAAACTAGATATTGTTATAGAAATACAAATCGCTTTCAGTAACTTGCTAGGGAACATACAGAGATCGGACTGTAAAGATTCTGGGCTGCGTGTCTCTCGAGGGCCGTTTGGGTCTCTGCTTCTGTACTTGGTTTTCATATACAGTATCTGTGCTTGGTGTATATTACAGAGAAGAAGCGTCTACTAGCTCTTGTCATGGTTAAGAGTTAATGTAACGCTTCTTACTTGTGTAGTCAGTCGTAGAGTGTTTATTAGCTGGAATAAAAATAATCTATTAGTTTTTATCATGACCAAGAGCTAATGTAACGCTTCTTACTTGTGCTGTCCTAGAGTATAATCTATTGGTTTTTATCATGGCCAAGAGCTAATGTAACGCTTCTTACTTGTGTTGTTCGAGAGTATTTATTAGCTAAAATAAAAATAATCTATTAGTTTTTATCATGGCCAAGAGCTAATGTAACGCTTCCTACTTGTGCTGTCCTAGAGTATTTATTAGCTAAAATAAAAATAATCTATTAGTTTTTATCATGGCCAAGAGCTAATGTAACGCTTCCTACTTGTGCTGTCCTAGAGTATTTATCAGCTAAAATAAAAATAATATATTAGTTTTTATCATAGCCAAGAGCTAATGTAACGCTTCCTACTTGTGTTGTTCGAGAGTATTTATTAGCTAAAATAAAAATAATCTATTAGTTTTTATCATGGCCAAGAGCTAATGTAACGCTTCCTACTTGTGCTGTTCGAGAGTATTTATTAGCTAAAATAAAAATAATCTATTAGTTTTTATCATGGCCAAGAGCTAATGTAACGCTTCTTACTTGTGTTGTTCTAGAGTGTTTATTAGCTGGACTAAAAATGATCTATTAGTTTTTATCATGGCCAGGAGCTAATGTAACGTTTCTTACTTGTGTTGTTCTAGAGTGTTTATTAG
>NW_013672526.1:0-3831 GCF_000517525.1 Limulus polyphemus
ATAACCCTTGTATCAAAACAAGATAGAAATACGTAGGATTAAGCACTTCAGGTCATATTGGATAGGTCAAGGTTATTTCTTATCGTATATGTAGGATTAAGCACTTCAGGTCATATTGGATGGGTCACGGTTATTTCTTATCGTATATGTAGGATTAAGCACTTCGGTCATATTGGATAGGTCAAGATTATTTATTATCGTATATGTAGGATTAAGCACTTCAGGTCATATTGGATGGGTCACGGTTATTTCTTATCGTATATGTAGGATTAAGCACTTCGGTCATATTGGATAGGTCAAGATTATTTTTATCGTATATGTAGCATTAAGCACTTCAGGTCATATTGGATGGTCAAGGTTATTTCTTATCGTATATGTAGTATTAAGCACTTCAGGTCTTATTGAATAGGTCAAGGTTATTTCTTATCGTAGGATTAGGCACTTCAGGTCATATTGGATAGGTCAAGGTTATTTCTTATCGTATGTACATGATGCACTTTTCTTCGGGTAATTTTATGTAACAAGCAGTATGTGTGTATAAAGTGATATATCACTCAACTAAAGATCCAAGTACAGTAATGGACTCTATGAGCAGTCGAAATAAAAATTAAGTAGAGTAATGGACTCTACAAGAAGGCGACATAAAAATTAAGTAGAGTAATGGACTCTACGAGCAGTCGACCTGAAAGTTAAGTAGAGTAATGGACTCTACTAGCAGTCGACCTGAAAGTTAAGTACAGTAGTACAGTAATGGACTCTACTAGCAGTCGACCTGAAAGTTAAGTACAGTAGTACAGTAATGGACTCTACTAGCAGTCGGCCTGAAAGTTAAGTACAGTAGTACAGTAATGGACTCTACTAGCAGTCGGCCTGAAAGTTAAGTACAGTAGTACAGTAATGGACTCTACTAGCAGTCGACCTGAAAGTTAAGTACAGTAGTACAGTAATGGACTCTACTAGCAGTCGGCCTGAAAGTTAAGTACAGTAATGGACTCTACGATCAGTCCATCCAAGACGTATGTAGAGTAATAAAGAATGAACAGTTATTCAAAGAAAAGGAAACCAATTAGTATTATTAATAGAACATTCACCATTGAGTGTTCCGCATGTTCCATATGTCAAGATGACAGAAAGAACAAACGTATTACGGATAAGCTATAGAGGGTCCAAAAAAGTACTCGAAAGAGCCAAAAATTCGGGTTCATAAAAATAGCGACAGATTTCTAAATGTCATTGGATAAGATGAGCCTCTTTTTGGTTAAAATGCTTCACAGATAAAGGTAAGATCAGTAAATTACAATCAGTTGATGTCACTAATTCATGAACCAGTAGTTTATCGAAGCCAACAGATTGAAACCTATGTATATTTGGTCAGAAATCTACCAAAACTAGTCTACGTTTCATAACATATTTCAACAATAGTAAAAAGGGTAATTATGGCAACAGTATTTTATCTTTCACTAAACATATCATTAGCAGAGTGATGTGAATTTAGCCACTTGAACCTATGTCCAAGATATAGGCCGGTTATCCTTAGATGACGGATGACTTCAAAAGTTAACACAGCACAGTATGAAAGACTATATTGAGTCACACCTGAAAGAAAGATGACTTTGACCTTTAATAATGGGAAGTTGCGCCTTGATCTGGATATGCTGATCTATTTTGTGGGAAAAACAAACAAATATGACATTTTCAAGTCAGCCTTGAAGATGTGTTTGTATTGGTTTCAATTGATTACTTATAATAATGTTTATAACAATTACTTATCAATAATGTCCTAAAAAAGAGTCTAAATCACTGTACTATTTGATTACATAAGATATTGTAGTGATCTTTTCAGTATTTCAGAAAAGTAACCTTGACCTTTCTCATGTGACCTTAAATGCTCAGCCCAACACGTTTTACGTTGATTCCACTGAATTCATGGATGTCTTAAAGTGTCAGAAAAGAGTATTAGATCATCATTCTATTTTGAGTAGTTCCGAAATTACAATGACTTGATTGATATTTGATTGTTGTGTTGTTGTTTTACCATTTTTGAGGTTAAACAGGCAACATTAAGCTGGGTATATAGTACTCACATAACTATCAGGTCCAAACTCCATTAAAAAAAAACTACTCAAAAATTATTTAACAACCATTTTCCAGGACTCCTTTCTAAAAATGGGATCAGCCTAATTCTGGTAAAAGGATCCTTCATTTTCATTATTAGTGAAACATCATCCCTCATGTAAACTTCTCAGTTTCAAGAACTTTAACAGCGAATCATTCTTCAAGATGCTGTGATTTTTCAGACATTCATTCACGTCCTCTGCAAATCACCAGGCATATCTTTTAAAGCAAGCTGGTAAGATTGTCATACCTACCCCAAAAAAGAAGCTTGTAAGGTTATAGTTTATATCACTAACAGCAGGTTTTTAAGGTCACCTTACCTATTAATAACAGCAAGTTTTTAGGGTCATCGTACCTATTACTAACAGCCAGTTTTTAGGGTCATCGTACCTATTACTAACAGCAAGTTTTAAAATCATCGCACCTTAACAACAGGTTTATAAGGTCATCTATCTATCACTAATAGCAAATTTTAAGGTCATCGTACCTATTACTAACAGCACGTTTTAAGATCATCGCACCTTAACAGCAGGTTTATAAGGTCATCTATCTATCACTAATAGCAAATTTTAAGGTCATCGTACCTATTACTAACAACAAGTTTTTAGGGTGATCGTACCTATCACTAACAGCAAGTTTTAAGGTCATCGTACCTATTACTAACAGCAAGTTTAAGGTCATCTTATCTATCACTAACAGAAAGTTCTTAAGGTCGTCGTATCTATTACTAACAGCAAGTTTATAAGGTCATCGCATCTGTCACTAACAGCAAGTTTAAGGTCATCTTATCTATCACTAACAGAAAGTTCTTAAGGTCGTCGTATCTATTACTAACAGCAAGTTTATAAGGTCATCCTATTTCTTACTAACACAAGTTTTAAGGTCATCGTATCTATCACTAACAGAAAGTTTAAGGTCATTGTATCTATCACTAACAGAAAGATTTTAAGGTCATTGTATCTATCACTAACAGAAAGTTCTTAAGGTCATCGTATCTATTACTAAGAGAAAGTTTTTAAGGTCATTGTATCTATCATTTACAGTAAGTTCTTAAGGTCATCGTATCTATTACTAACAGCAAGTTTATAAGGTCATCCTATTTCTTACTAAAAACAAGTTTTAAGGTCATTGTATCTATCACTATCAGAAAGTTTTCAAGGTCATTGTATCTATCATTAACAGTAAGTTCTTAAGGTCATCGTATCTATTACTAAAAGCAAGTTTATAAGGTCATCGTATCTATCACTAACAACAAGTTTTAAGGTCATCGTATCTATCATTAACAGTAAGTTCTTAAGGTCATCATATCTATCACTAACAGCAAGTTTTTAGAGTTATCGTACCTATTATTAACAGCAAGTTTTTAGGGTCATCGTACCTATTACTAACAGCAAGTTTTAAGATCATCGCACCTTAACAGCAGGTTTATAAGGTCATCTATCTATCACTAATAGCAAATTTTAAGGTCATCGTACCTATTACTAACAGCAGGTTTTTAAGGTCATCTATCTATCACTAACAGCAAGTTTTAAGGTCATTGTACCTATTATTAACAGCAAGTTTTTAGGGTCATCGTACCTATTACTAACAGCAGGTTTTTAAGGTCATCTATCTATCACTAACAGCAAGTTTTAAGGTCATTGTACCTATTATTAACAGCAAGTTTTTAGGGTCATCGTACCTATTACTAACAGCAGGTTTTTAAGGTCATCTATC
>NW_013672526.1:4393-8987 GCF_000517525.1 Limulus polyphemus
CGTACTTATTACTAACAGCAGGTTTTTAAGCTCATCTTACCTATTACTAACAGCAAGCTTATAAGGTCATCGTACCTATTACTAACAGCGAGTTTTAAGGTCATCGTATCTATTACTAACAGCAAGCTTATAAGGTCATCGTACCTATTACTAA
Organism: Limulus polyphemus; assembly: GCF_000517525.1. Taxonomy (NCBI): domain Eukaryota; kingdom Metazoa; phylum Arthropoda; class Merostomata; order Xiphosura; family Limulidae; genus Limulus; species Limulus polyphemus. The sequence continues at coordinate 4,548 of NW_013672526.1, forward strand.
CAGCGAGTTTTAAGGTCATCGTATCTATTACTAACACCAAGTTTATAAGGTCATCGTACCTATTACTAACAGCGAGTTTTAAGGTCATCGTATCTATTACTAACAGCAAGTTTTAAGGTAATCGTGCCTATTCCTAAAAAAGAACATGTGAAGGGCATTGTTCGCATCTTTGAGATTAACGTGGAAATAACTAGCAGCACTATCATTATTTCTTTTCATCACAGAAGAAGACACAAATCAGAATACCAATAAAACTACAATAGTAATCAAAACTGGAACACGGTGCGTCTTTCAAGATTTATTGTCCCACAGAAACATCTATTATTTTGTATCAGTCAGCAGGTTTTCTATAGATACACGCTTGTACCAAACGTTTTTGTGCAGAGTAAATTATCTCTCCAGTAACGACCATTTCTAGTGGGAAGAAGAAGGACTCTCAAAGTTAAATGGACAGTTTACACAGTACTCCAGTTTGCACTTAATTTATTGCTTGTGTGAAGATTTGTCTTACGGTATCATTTCGTTAGGTGGAGTTAAGAATTGATAGGCAAATCAAAACAGTAATGAAGATATTAAAAATATTCTATATTTTATTAAATACGTAAAAAACGTTAACTACAGTTTATAAGATGTACTTCTTTTGGCAATCAGAAGTTTGTTATAAACATTTAAAGTAACATGTTGATCATTCAAAGCCTCAGTGGATACCAGAGTTTACTCAACTGAAAGGAAAAAATAGGAAATCTAGACAATTACAATAAAGAATAAGATGGGTGAAGATAAAGTTTTCCATAAGATGTAGATGTTAGAGCTTCTTTATCTTCAACTATTATTCTTATTCGCTGTTTATAAAAGCAATATTTCAGATCCCTTGCTCTTGGAACTGATTCCTTCATCACGTGGAGTCCGATAGCCATGATTTCATACTAGTACCTAATGTCACAATCGTAAAAAGCTTCTGTAGGATATCGTAAGAACTTAGATAACTTCGCTAGGTATGGACTGTCGGCTTCCACTCTTAATTAGACCCTTATAGCTATTTGTATGTTGTCAAATGGAATTGATGTAATTACACTTTCTTTGGTCATCTTTCTCGTAAACGCAGTCATTGATGTCAATATAGAAGATTTGGTTTAAAGCTCTTGATATTCTTGTTTCTTGTTAACGATACCAGCTTTATCACAATTGTTTTAGTCAGAGAAATTTCTTTTCAACCAGTCTTCACTTTATGGATGATAATATTGCTATGGACTGGTAGAATTGGAGTATACTTTTACAGCTAACTATTGCTCTGTTTTCGTGAGAACAATGAATGCTTCCTTCTTTCAGTGTTATATCCTTTGATTCTACATCGTTCAACAACCGTATTATAAAAATACCTTTGTTCAGAAAAGCTATGACTATTCTCTCCAGCGATGAAATTACAGTGGCAGCATTACACATCAGATGATTGGGAATTCGTTATAGGTCAAATATACAGATACTAAATGTATCGCCTGTAGCTCAACGGCTTGCATTTGTGGCGACATGTTACTGCATTAGCTCATGCATATTGTTTATACAAATATGCCACTAACCCTGTATACCTATAAAGCCACACTTGGAAGATCTTACAATCTGGAATTATGGTGTATCAATTTTTAGATTGCTATTATGTACTTATTTTCACCAGACATAATTAGCGATAAGACTGCTGACACATTTTAATGGTTAACACTCTGAGGTAGTAGCAGTTATATGTCGACCATGTTCTACTTGTCAACAGTATGAAGTATTATTAGTTTCTTTACTACCACGAAGTATTGAAGTAGCGGTGGTTACATTGCTGCCTGGTCCTAGTGGTTAACATTCTGGAGTATGTGTGGTTAAATGTTTGTTTGTTTGTTACGGATTTCGCGCAAAGCTACACGAGGGTTATCTGCTCTAGCCGTCCCTAATTTAGTAGTGTAAGACTAGAGTGAAGGCAGCTAGTCATCACCACCCACCGCCAACTCTTGGGCTACTCTTTTCCAACGAATAGTGGGATTGGCCGTCACATTATAAACGCCCCCACGGCTGAAAGGGCAAGCATGTTTGGTATGACGGGGATTCGAATCCGCGACCCACAGATTACGAGTCGAGCGCCCTAACCACCTGGCCATGCCGTTTTCTCAGATTGTTGACCACCAGTTCGTGACAGCATTCTGTCCACTTGTACTTTGGCCATTAACTCAAAACAACAGTCTAACTACTAATAATCCTACCTGTTGACCTGTACGCTAACATCACTACAACCCCAAACTACTGACAACTAACTAACTACTAATAACCTAGATTGATCATCACTAAATGTGTCATTTATTTAACCACACAGGCCCAATGGTTAGTTACACTGACGTCATGTCTTAGTGGTCAACAATCTGAGAAACCAATGGTTAGTTACACTGACTGGAGTAATAATGATTACACTGGTGTCATATCTTAAAGGTCAAAAGTCTGGAGTGATAGTAATAGTAAGACTTCTGTCACAACCTATGGTCAACAGTTAGTAGTGAACAGACTGCTGCCGTGTCGTACTGGTTATCAATTAGAGATCATTAGTCCGTGGTATTAGTGATTAGATTACTTTAATATCCTAGTGTAGATTATATCGGTTGTAGTTGTCACGTGACTTGCATATTTTCATGTTCAAAGTCATTTTAATATTACTTAACCTTCTGTAGCAGTAGTTCAATTGTTGTTAGTTCCTGATGTGTTAATTTCAGATTACTTACTTAACCTTCAGTAGTTCAATTGTTGTTAGTTTCTGATGTGTTAATTTCAGATTACTTACTTAACCTTCTGTAGTTCAATTGTTGTTAGTTTCTGATGTGTTAATTTCAGATTACTTACTTAACCTTCTGTAGCAGAAGTTCAATTGTTGTTAGTTTCTGATGTGTTAATTTCAGAAAATAAAAATACTTATCACGAGACCAGATTAACGGATCTTTATTTTCCGCCAGATACCAGTTTTTAATGTTTACTACCTCATCTTTATGTTCTCAGCATCTGGACGTTCGGAGCTTTATTTTTATGTTTCATGACTATTTTTGTAAGTTTGTTAGACAAAGACAGATATATATGTATAGAATTCTTAAAAAGTTGCACAAACTTTCGTATTCCAAAAAACAAACATTTGTTATATAGAGTTACAAACTTTGAGTCATGAAACAAAACAATCGTTCGTAACCCTGATGATATAAAAACAGTTTCTCGATTACTGCATTTGAATAAATTATGGGTTGTTAGAGGTCTAATTAGTAGTTGTTATCTTTAATGTTCTCTTCCTATTAGCATGCATCTCAATATAAATCAATTTCAAATTTCATCTATCTTTTTTTGAAACTTTCGTTTCTGTAATATATTCTAATGTTTCTTGCAGTACTGTACAATTATCAAGGTAAGCTCGTTGAATCAACACAAGAGTATAGTAAACCTAGCAATTTGATGGTTTTTTTCAAAAGTTAATGTTTCTGTCTTCTTTTTTTCTTTTCAGCAGGAAATTGTGGCCGTTATGATTTGTACAACAACGTGGGCGTGTTTCATTCACCTGGTAAGTTGCATATTAAAGTATAATTTTCTACAATGAATATCCACAAATTATTCTGTTGATATTCAAAACTTTCTAAAGGTTGTAATTAGGGATATTTTCGGTAATATGAAACGGTGATTCTTTTTTTTTGGGGGGGGGGTAGTTGTTTTCTTTCTCTTACTCACTTTAGTTTTACACGATTGGCCAATAAAGTCCTCTTGAGCTAGGAAAGACACATGAAATCACAATATAAGATTAAACACCATATACTTAGGTCAAAGTTCATTTCTGAAGACTCATGGTTATTGTAGATTCCTACGACACAGTGGCCAACGAATCCTCGATGAACACGTGCATGATTTACTTCTGTCGACAGAATTACTGAAAGGAAGATTTAATATAATATTTAATTTTGTAGCAACAAATACTCCGTTTCTTTGTTGTATGTTATCAATAAATAATAGATCTTCATTGTTTCAAGTATAAAAGAAATAGTAAATATTCCATGTTTATTATCAACGAATAGTTAAGCCTGCAGAACCTATTAATTGCTCCGATAATGTTTTTTATTTACTTTGTTCAAGACATTTTTATGTGTCGAATATCAGCAGTCACTATATGATATATTAACAGGGAAATAGGAAACGACGAACATTATTAATGCTAAGTCAGAAGGTGGCAGTATAGTACAACGTTAAAATCTCTACAAGCCTTAACCACTTAACAATACATTGTTGAAACTCAGGACTTGACGATGTTTGTATTAACAATACATTGTTGAAACTCAGGACTTGACAATATTTGTATTAACAATACATTGTTGAAACTCAGGACTCGACAATATTTGTATTAACAATATATTGTTGAAACTCAGGACGTTGACGATATTT
>NW_013672526.1:9987-15441 GCF_000517525.1 Limulus polyphemus
GGGGGGAAGGGAAAAATCCACACTGCGGCTTGAACAAACAAAATTGGTTTTTGATGTTCTATTAACCTTGGGTTTAAATTATGTTCTGTTTCACCTGTGTAGAAAACCTGGCAACTGCTACATGCTAAATGTTTACATGTAAACGGTTCGTTATACAGTATAACTTAGTGCTGAAGTTATTTTTAAAAACACCCAAAATAAAGAATCAACAGAAAACAAGAACACCTAATCAAACTCTTACAATTAGCGACATTTATTTTTTCCCAATACAGAGCCTCCCCAGTAGCACAGTGGCATGTCTGCGGACATGCAACGCAAGAAACCGAGTTTCGATACATGTGGTGAGCAGAGAACAGATAGCCCGTTGTGTAGCTTTGTGCTTAACTTCAAACAAACAAACAAACCTAATACAGATATTTGTTCTTTCTTCAGTTACACGGACTTGTAGTGGGAAATTCATTATCAGGTACCTAGCTACTTTTTCCATACATCGCAGAGAACAACATAACACAGGTACTTATTTATATAAGCGTTCATTTTGACGTAGATACGCAGATCATGTTGTTGTTGTTGTTGTTTTTTTGCAGTTTTACTTCTCAAAATGAACACAATTTCTTTAATACATAAAACATACAATTTAAAACTCGTAACAAACGATCTTATAACAACGTTTCCTCTCAACGTTTGTTTACAGCTTCTTCAGAAGCGTTCCACTAAAATACAAGTCGTAGCTGACAATACAAAGCTTCAATTGGTTTAAATAATGAATTCAAATCGATTCTGTAGCGTGCGTTTGGCATTACAAGTAGTAATGGTAATTATTGAAATAAAAGTATTGTTAAAAAATCGATTCTGTAGCGTGCGTTTGGCATTACAAGTAGTAATGGTAATTATTGAAATAAAAGTATTGTTAAAAATATAACATTTTATTATCTGTAGAAAGCAGAATTTCTGTTAAAACTAATGATTGAAATAATAAAATTTAATAAAATATTTATAACAATAATCATAAGTTTCATCCTTTCCTGTTCATTTGTGGTCACAGTTTTTCTATGAGAAGAATTCTTTAAATTTTTATTAGTGTATTTAGTGGCTTTGGTAAGGATTTTTACAAAGAATGGCGGATTCATGCAACTACAATTCTGTCATGTTGTACTCTATAAAGAGAGTCAACGTGTTCTTCTATCCTTATGTGTAGAGTTCTTACTGTTTCTACAATGCGTGTGTGATGGCAGATGTTACATGTAAGCTGGTGAACAACATTGGAGACAAGATATCCATCTTTAGACTGCAAACACATTTTTTGTAAGACAGTTGACTTTGTTTAACTGTAGGGTAGTTTACTGAGATTTTGAAAGTAGACTTCTGAGTGTTAGATCTAATCGTTCTGTAACTAATTTCTGCTGAGATCCTTTGTGTTTTTGATGTTGAGCTATGATTTAATTTTTTTTCAACTTAGTTTTTGAAAACTTGTTCGATGTGAAAAGATGAGTATGAAAAAGAGTGATTTCAGTTCAGAACGTGTATTATCAATGTGTAGCTCCGGTGTTGGGATCTTGTCAAGTTCCCTCGTTTACACACGGTGTATAAATATTACGGGATAAATAACAGCTACTCGATTACCCACTACGACACCACTTAGTTGGAGACATAGTTTATTGTCGAAATGAAAATATATATTGTAAAGATAAGATGTCTCTCTATCAGTGTCTATTGTCAGTCTTTGTGTGATTAGATATGAATTCACACATTTCTGCCTGCTTAGGCAGGTAGAGAATTGGAACATCCAGTGTAAAGTGTATTGTTGGTTCGTCAATATATGAGATATACATCCTTCATTCGACGTAGCAGGTCTCGTATATTTTTCAAGTGTGCTGAGACGTAATCTAGAAACGGCTTTAAAATTGTATGCATAAGCCAAAACAGACTTTCAGTGGCACTAACATATGCTGAGACTATAGGTCTTAGTGGCATATCCGGTTTATGTTCTTTTGATAAACCATATAATTCCAGAATTCGGCTATAAGAAGATTTAAGTTAATCTAGAAGCTTCTTGTGAAGTACTTGTTTTTATAAGTTCATAAATAAACTTTTTTCAGCTTTCGTCTCAATTTCTTTAGTGGATCACTGTTAAGTATTTGAAATTTATTCTCATCTTTATTCTCATAAAATATTTTGTGTTCGTAACTTATTTTCTCATACCCACAAAGCTTTTGCATTTATCAGTTTTTTTGATAATGATATTCTTACGTCTCTGTTCGTTTGTTAATTTTCCGTAAAAATTCTTTCCGAAGAAACTTCAGCGACACAAGTCCTTTCTTAAATAAAATTAATTTATTCTTTCTCAGTACAACTTTGCAATACACTTAATTTCCACAGTCACGCTATAATCTAAACAAACGCTATAATTCACAACGAACGACTCACGCGCTCGACCCAACTGTCCGTCTCTATCTCTGTCTGCAATTCAACTACATTGTTGCCGTCGCTTCTTGGCGGCTTATATACAAAAATACCGAAAATCTAGTAAACACTCGAGGCTTCACGAAGGGACATGAATTTTCTAGAAGCTCATGACGTGTTATTAGCGTCACGTGACTTCCGCTGTCGTAACAATATTATATATTTTTAAACTTTTTAAGTAATTGTTCTTAGTAATCTAAGCTAGGCTTAGCCTGATTGCTTTTAAGTCTTTCTAAAACGTTCCTAATATTTTTCATTGCAGATGCGATTTTCGTTTTAATATCTTTATTGATGTGAGGAAGTTGTTGCAAAAAAAACTAGGTCCTTCAGCCATTAAGTTCAAAGAGGAAGTCGAGATCACGAGGTCATTTATTACAGTCTCTTTGTTTACTGTTAACGTTTTTAACATTTGGGACAACAGCTTCAGGTTTGGTATTTCGGTACTTCTCCATTTCTTATCAAATCTCGAGTGACATTCTTTTTTGTTTTACATGAGATGTCTTTCTTAATGTTCGTGAGACAAGTGTAGAAACTGGAAAATACTTTGAATGATTTGGTTTTGGCAATAGAACTAAAATTGTGATGAAAATGACCTGAACTTCATTCCTCTGAATATTGTGGAAAGTAACACATCTGCACTATACGTGATTTTAATCACAAATTTTGGGCCTATTGGTTGGCTAGATTTTAGTTTTTCATGCCTAACGTTCAACTTTTCTATCAGTATCATCAGTATAACACAACATATTGTTACGTATCTCGTCGTTTGTTAATTTCCTGTAGAAATTCTTTCCAAAGAACTTCAGCGACACAAGTCCTTTCTTAGGACTTGCAGCATTCTTGGATCACAACTGATTCGAAGTTACGGCCTTGATCTGAATGCAGTTCGTATGGCATACCATAAATCACTAATAGCCGAAGCTACAGTTGTAGCTTCCTGATTTGGTATTGCATATGCCTCAGGCCACTTGGTGAACTAATCCATCACCACACAAATGTACTTGTTTCCAGCACGAGTTTGGGGCCTTATGCTTCGGTCCCCTTTTAGCACAACATGTACTGCAGGTTCTGTACCATTCTTCCACATCTTGCCTCATACCTATCCAGTAAAATCTCTGCCGTAGGTGACTCAATGTTTTCTTAACTCTGAGGTGTCCTCCTGTTAAACTATATTCGGATTGACGCAGCACAACTTCCGTAACTCTCTCGGTATAAATGTTTGCCAGGTCGTCACTTTCCCATCTGCAGTCTCTCATCTCTGGACAAGAATACCATCTTCAAGCTTCAACTGGTCCAATTGTGCTCAATAGTTCTTTATCACAGGGCTTAAGCTAGAAACCTTACTCCCAAGCAGGACGCAAAACACTTGCTTGTAGAAAATAGAAATTGTTGGCATCAAATCTTGGTCTTTCTCCTGCTCTGCTTTAATATCTATACCTGGTTCCATTTGACTGTCATCAACTCCTTCGGTCACTTTGACTTCAGCTTGATGACATCTGGTTAGTTTAACCTCTCTTTTGCAGCAATGTCTGCTGTCATTTTTGCAGGGTCTTCAGCTCAGTCCATCAGCATTTCCATGAGATTTTCCTTCTCTGTATTCAATATCATAATTATACTGGTCTATCTTTCCAATCCAACATGCCAGTTTTCAATCTGGATTCTTTAATGATCTTAACCAGCGTAATGCAGCATGGTCTGTCCTGATCCTAAACCTAGCCCCATATAGGTAAGGATGGAAATATTTCAGACTTTTTTACTATGGCAAGGAGTTCCCTCCGTGTTCCTCTCTGGTCGAATCAGGACCCTAGAGAACTTGGCCACTACATATTCGTTTTTGCCCACTTTCTGAGACAACACTCCTCCAATTCCGACATTACTAGCGTCATAATCCAGTATGTACGGCAGTGAGGGATTTGGAAGCTTTAAAATTGGAGCTGAGGCCAATTTTTCTTTCAATGTTTTGAAAGAATGCTGGCAAGAAACTGTCCATTCAAATTTCTGGCATTGTTTGGTCAAATCATGCAATGGAGAAGCTATAGTTGCAAAGTTTTTCACATACTTCCGGTAATAGGTACAGAGTCTCAAGGAACTTCTTAACTCTCCCCCATTGTCTGGTGTTGGCCAATTACGTGGTTTTAGGTTTGCTGCTTTCAAATGTTTGAATACTTCCTCTAGCCGGGACATTTCCTCATCAAAATTTGTTGCAAACACAATGACATCATCCAGGTACACTAGGGCTATACTCCAATTTAGGCCTTCCAATGCTCTTTCCATCAGCCTCTAAAATGTTGCTGGAGCATTGCTACGCCCGAATGGCATCACACAGTATTGCCAGAGACCTTGGCCATAACTAAATGCAGTCTTAGGCTTATCTGCTTCAGCCACTTTCACTTGATGGAAATTCGACTTTAAGTCCAGAGTTGAAAACCACATGGCTCCACTTAGGGCATCAAGAGTATCATCAATTCTTGGCAGTAAGTATGAGTCATTTTCGGTTGTAAAGTCCACACAGAAACGTTGGGTCCCATCCTTCTTCTGGACTAATTCGACGGGAGCTGACCAGGTACTATCCGATTTCTCGACTATACCTTCCTTAATTAGGCCATCCATAACCTTCTCCATCTCTTGTCGCTTTGCCAGAGCTATTCTCCTTGGAGGGATTTTTATTGGACGGGGATTGCCTGTATTTATTCTGTGCTCTGCAAGGTTTGTGCAGCCGAGGTCATGATCTCCTTTCGAAAATACGTCTGCATAATTCACCAAAGGTTCTCTAACTTAAAGATCCTTTGATGATGACAAATGGAATATGCTCTTCTTAAAGAGGTCAGTTAAATCTTCTGGGAGTATTTGTCCTTTCTTTATAGTTGTAGTTCTTGCTTTAACAATGACTGGCTCAACCTCCTGGCACATACCCAACAATGCCCCATCCTTAAGTGTCTGCTCTCATTTAGAGAAATTGGCCACCTTTCAATCTTCTCATCCACTGACCTG
>NW_013672526.1:16426-24229 GCF_000517525.1 Limulus polyphemus
CAAGAGCTCTGGCCGTTGCATCCTGCGTAGTAGAGGAATGTGCTTGCTTTACTTGTATCTTCAGTTGTGGACTGTTCAAGGCATCTACAAACTGATCTTTCAGCAAAAACTTGAGGACATCGGGTGGTGCAGTTGGGTAGGCTATGTGTGCCATACTTTCCAAGTCCTGTGCCAGCTCTTGCAGACTCTCCCCTTTAGCACGGACTCTAGTCCTAAACCTAGCCCTGTAGAAATCCGACTGATTTTGATTTCCATACCTGAGTTCTAGAGCAGCTGTCAATGCTCTTTAGTTGTTTCTGTCGTCTGCTGACAACTGTCCAAGTATTTCCAGCAGTTGTCCCTTCAAGCTCGTTGCCAGGTACACTGCCTTCTGCTCCTTTGTCCATCCCTTCATTTCTGCCAGTAGCTCACATTGTGCTCTATATGCTTCCCATGGTGCCTCCCATCGAATTCCTGTGGCTTCATTCGTACTAGATCACCCCTACTGCTGACACTCATGTCTGGAATATGACTTCTGACAAGAATGAAGATGTCTGCATTAGGATTTAGCTGCAGGGTCTGGAAGGGGCTTCCTGTTGTCAGAGTCTGATTAGGTACATGGCTAATATATCCTCCTTGTGTAAAAGACAGTAAAGCATATTTTAATGTATTTAATTCTCTTTGAAATTAACTAATGTTTTCCATTTGTACTTTTTGCCACTGTTGTTGACTTTCCTGTAACTGTTGGAAGCTTTTTTCCCGTTTTCTTTCTTGTTCCAGTTGTCACTGCTGTAATCGCCTATCTGTTTATTTTTGTTCTCCTCCAGTTACTGCTGTAGTCTCTCTTGTTTATTTTGCTGTTCGAGCTGCCACTGTTGCAGGTTTTCTTGCCACTGCTGTTGTCTCTCTTCTTGTTTCTTTTCTTTTTCCTCCAACAACTGCTGTAATCTCTCTTCTTGTTTCTTTTCTTTTTCTCCAACAACTGCTGTAATCTCTCTGCTTGTTTCTTTTCTCGTTCTTCTTGTTTCTTTTGCTGTTCTTGTATTCCTGCCATCAAATCTGCTAAGCTGTAGTTTGATTTGCCACCTCTCGTTTCCATCTTCTTCTTTTTTTGCTTTCTTTTTTTATTTTCCGTCAGACTCTTTGACACCAGTTTGTTGCATCTCTGTTCGTTTGTTAATTTCAGGTATAAATTCTTCCCGAGGAACTTCAGCGATGCAAGTCCTTTCTTAAATAAAACTAGTTTGTTTTTTCTCAATACAACTTTGCAATACACAGAATTTCCACAGTCAATTTAACTTAAACACATGCTATAATTCACAACGATTCACGCACTTTACTTACGGTCACTCAATTATCTGTCTCTATCTCTTCAATTTGCAATTATGTCTCTGCTTTATTTGCCGGGCTTATATACTAAAATAGAGGGCGCCTAGAAAAGACTAGAGTTGCTACGAAAAGCCAAAATCCTTTGAGAATCTCATGACGTGTTACTAGCGTCACGTGACTTCCGCTGTCGTAACAATATCAAGAAGGAACACTTCAGGAAATATGCTAATAATACAAAAACTACAAGAACACCGTCTAAACATTATAAAGAAAAACAGATAATGTATATATATATATATCTTCGTTTTTTATTAATCAAATTTTTAGTTTAACTTACTGCATTACGAATTCTTCAAAACTAGTTAAGCTTAATGTTGCCATTGACGACAAAAGCCTCTCCAAAAGAATCGACCTATTTTTTGAGACAAAGGAGAAAAAACGGAGAGAACAAAAGAAAACTTAAAATGAAAAACACAACATTCAGTATAATTTTCCTAAAACATGCAAAAAAAAGGAAAAATTCATATTAAACTTTCTGAAACTAAACCTCCAATTTAACATTAAAATCAAATGTATTATAGAAAAAAACGTAACAAAAACAATTGAAACAAACTATAAAAGAAAAACCCAGAAAAACCAAAATTTCTTAGCGAAAATTAGTTTATCCTTCGAAACAATTTGCACACTTAACAATCCCTTAAGATTACAACTTCCTGTCAACACTAATACCGAAAACCACCTACTTTAAAACTTTAATCATCAAAAGAAATTTAGACAAAAAAAACTAGAATTCAGAAAAACAAAACCTGACATCGTAAATAACGATGTAATCAATCTCACAAACATTCAACTCAGTGAAACTGAAACCAAAGCCCTAAACAAAGAACTTCACTAAGTAGATATTTCTCACGTATTCTGCATCGTGATTTAGATCCGTGTGGATCTCGGAGGGTCAGGTACAAATTTGACTTCCTCCCTAGTCGCAATCCCATTTTCAGGTTTTAAAATAAGCTCTGAATACCTTTGCAAGAAAGTAATAAGACAATCAAATCACAAATCTAATCAACAGTAATTGATCGAAGTGCAAGATTTCAAGAAAAAAAATTTGCCGAATTCATCGCAGACAACGAAGAAAATAACTTAGTGAGCAACTCTCCAACTAAACCAAAGAGTTCCAAGATGGATTTAGTGAAAGCACTTGTAAGCCCCCTCCTGGTGGCTACAAATTAGGTTTCGATACACGCGTTGGGCACAGCACAGATAGTACTTCTTTGGTTTAGATGAATTTGCTATAGGAAATCCACTATTAAGTACCTCCACTCTTTTCTTACACCACATGGAACAACATTTTATATACACTTCTTTATATAAAATATTCACTTTGGCGAAGATATTTAGACAATGTTCTTTGCGGTTTCACTTGTCAAGATGAGCAAACAATATCTTTTTTTAATGCATAAACAACATACTGGTGCAACATTGTTCTTTTGTTGTGCATTGAACATTGTTCTTTTACATTATTCGGTGAAAATAAAACCAAGTTTAGAATGTATAGCAATTAGTTATATACTCCTTAACCAACAGACTAGTGTCACTTCTACACAGTTGTACTTGCAGGCCTAATTTCACAAATAATTCTTTCACTTTTAAATTCAACAGACATACTGATTAACGGTACTACAACTAACGTATGAATAAACCTACTTGTAAATTTTCACAGTTAATTGATCGACTAGCTGAGTATACCAATAACTAACATTGATCCAAATACTTCACTAAAACTTAACTGAATGACTGGCAATTGAAAAGTTACACAATCTCTCTATCTATCTCATTGAAGATAGAGATAATCGAGTCAAGCCGTAAGTAAAGTGTGTGAATCACTCTGATTTATAGCGTGTGTTCATAAAAGTAGTCAAGTTTAAAGTGACTGTGGAAATTAAGTATATTTCAAAGTTTGTAACGAGAAAGAATAAACTAGTTTTAATTAAGAAGGGACTTGTATCGGTGACACTCGGAAATAATTTTTATTGGAAACAAGCAGATACGCAGCAATATCATCATTAACAGGTAAACATGCACACATGTTAATAACTCAGCTAACTTTGTAGGGATTATAAAAGTCACTAGAATATACTTACAAGATACACTTATCAGTTTCATTGTTATCCAACTAATTCACTAGTGCACCCACCAGTGACACAATTCAGCTTAGAAATAATAGACTTATCTGGGAACACATTCATAAGAAAATCCCAGAAAAAATATAACTCACAACTTTCTGTATCAACATAAATTACTACAAAAAAAGACCTAATTATTGGCTTACCTTTTCCAACAGTAATCAGTTACCTTTACATGGAACATTTCGAATATAACGCCACCAAAACAGCTGCTATAAGTCCTAGTATTTGACGCTAATATGTTAATGATACATTTTAGTATGGCCACACACTAAAAACAAATTTCAATAATTCATAATATTTCTGAAAAGATACAATTCACAATGCAGGTAGAAGAAAATAAACTCGCATTTCTTGATGTAATGGTTACTAAGACACATAACTCATATGCCATAGCCCACCTATAGTACTTTAGTTTTACTTATAGAATCTTAGCAACAGCATCTGCCTATTGTACCTCAGTAACATAATCCACCTAGTAACACCATCCGCCTATAAAACCTTTGTAAGATCACACACCTATAAAACCTTACTAACACCGTCCGCCTTAAGAACCTTAGTAACGGCATCCATCTATAGTAACAAGCCCTCTAGTATCTATCTATTATCTCCACCCTCTCCTAAAATAGCAACGTCCTCTAGTGCTAATTCTTGGAACAATGACTGCAGCCCTAGCAATGCACCCATTAATGCCATTCCGTGGACGTCATCGCCCTCTTGTGCCTATTACGTAACCACCACTGAAACGACATCCTTAGGATGCTGAACAGGCCTCCTAACTATTGGGATTTGATCTACAGTTGGGGTATTGATTTGTATCAGTGAGTTGCTTGAAAATTTTTAATCATATTTATAGAAATAACATCCGTCCTAGCAGCACTAACCTTAATAACACAATTTATCGAGTAATACCGTACCCTGGTAGAACACAATCCACCTAGTAACAGTATTAGACTTTGTAAAATCCATGTAATAGAATTAAATTTATAAATAAAAACCATAAATATAAGTTGAGACAAGTCGAAATCTGTATGCAATCCTATGAAAGTACAGCAACACTGTCTGTCTTTATAAAACTCACACACTATATGCCTTGTAAGGCCATCTGCCTATAGAAAAACTACCAATAATAAGACCATCCATCTAGTAACACTATTGTACAAACACCACCCTTAGTAGCCCATTCAGAATCATCAGCTCATCGTAGGGTGTCTCAACATGGTTACCTGACTGCTTACTATTGTGGCATGGTTTAGCACGGTTACATGACTGGTTACTATTGTAGTATGATTTAGAACGGTTACATGAGTGCTTCCTATTTTGATATGATGTGGCATGGTTACCTGACTGCTTACTATAATGGTATGATTGCGCACGTTTACTTTACTGGTTACTGTTGTGGTATGATTTGGCATGGTTTTCTGACTGGTTACTATTTTGGTATGATGTGGCATGGTTACCTGACTGCTTATTATTGTGTTCTGATTTGGCATGGTTACCTGACTGCTTATTATTGTGTTCTGATTTGGCATGGTTACCTGAATGATTACCATTGTGGTATGATTTTACATGATCAACTGACTGGTTGCTATTGTGGTATCATTTGACACGGTTACCTGACTGGTTAGTATTGTGGTATGATGTGGCATGGTTACTTGACTGCTTACTAAGGTGGTATGATTTGGCACAGTTAGCTGACTCCTTAATATTGTGGTATGATTTGGTACAGTTAACTGACTCCTTAATATTGTGGTATGATTTGGAGCCTTACTGGTTACTATTGTGGTATAATTTGACATGGTTTTTTGACGGGTTACTATTGTGGTATAACTTGGCATTGTTACCTGAGAGATTATTGTTGTGGTATGATGTGGAATTTTACTTAACTGCTTATTATTGTAATATGATTTGACATGGTCACCTGACTGGTTATTATTGTGGTATGATTTGACATGGTCACCTGACGGGTTACTATTGTGGTATGATTTGAAATGGTCACCTGACGGGTTACTATTGTGGTATGGTTTTGGATAGTTACATGTCTGATTACCATTGGGCATGGTTACCTGTCTGCTTATTATTATAGTATATTTTGCCACTGTTACCTTACTGGGTACTTTTGTGGTATTATTTATAACAGTTACCTGACTAGTTACTTTTGGGTTATGATTTGGCACAGTTACCTGATTGGTCAATATTGTGGTATGATTTGGCATAGTTATCTCACTGGTTACTACTTCAGTATCATTTGGCACGGTTACCCAACTGGTTATTTTTTGGTATGATTTGGAATGGTTACTTGACTGTTTTATATTTTGGTATTATGTGACATCGTTAGTTAACTGCTTATTATTGTAGTATGATTTGGCCCGGTTATGTGGGTGATTACTATTATGGTATGATTTTGCATGTTAACCTAATATGTTACTATGGTGGTATGATATAGCATGGTTACCTGAATGCTTACTATTGTGGTATGATTTGGCATGGTTACCTGAATGCATATTATTGTTGTATGATTTAGTACGGTTACCTAACATATTACTATCGTGGTATGATTTGGCACAGTTACCTGACTGTTTGCTGTTGTGGTATGGTTACCTGACTGGTTTCTATTTTGTATGAATTGGCATGGTTACAAACCTGGTTACTATTGTTCTATAATTTGATATGGTTTAACGAAATTGGTTATTATATATTTATTTTAATACCAACGTTTCTTTGGATTAAATTTAAATAGAAAATTCTTGAGAGTAAGAATCAACAATATATGTATGTACGTAAACGCTTAAGTGTAGTTCAGTATTGTTACGTAAAAGTGAAATTTCTAGAACCTCTCCATATGGCTATAAATATAACCAACGCGACGCGACAAAAGAGAGTATCTATTAGTTCAGTATAATCAGTGTGCTATAAAACTTCGGAAGCTATAACTGTGATTGTTATAACGCTTATCAATCGGAAAACTTTAGATATTTGACCAGGAACATTTATAAATTTCGAACATTACAAACCATTTAACTTCAGTGATTTCACGTTGGACATTAATACTTTTACGAAAATATTACCTAACTTTAACGGTGGAAAACTCAGCATGTGTGGCAAAGGACAAAGCTATCTAACTTCCCGTTAAGTGAATCGTACCTACATCAACTCGTAATTAACTTGGTCATCGTGAACCCTCGATAAGATATCAAGGAAGTTCCAGACTAGAAAGAAGACTTTATAATGCTTGTATGTTTGTGAAAATTTTGTTTATAAATCATTGTTTGTAATAACTATTTGTAATAACTGCTATTGTAAATTGTACCGTTGTGTGCATATTAAAACGTATTTGTCTGAAAAAAGAAAACTGTGTATCAGTCTTGCTGGCAAATATTATAAACTGACTATACATCGGCTTTTACTTAACTACTAAATCCAAAGTACAGTTTAACTACTGAATTTAAATTTATCAATTATCTCAATTACAGGCTATTTGAAACTCTAATGCGTAACAATGGTTACCTGACTGGTTACTATTGTGGTATGATTGATTTTTCATGGTTACCTGACTGGTTACTACTGCGATATAACTTATTTGATATGGTTAAGTTGTTGGTTGGTATTCTATTTTTGTTCTTAAACGACTGGTTTTTATGGTAAAACTAGCGTTTAGCCTTTCAAAAATGACAGGGCGTGTACTATCACTCCTAACCTAACCTCTCATTTCATAGCTAACTGAAATAAATATATTTTTCGAAATCGAGCTTGACCAACAAAGAGGCAGAAAAGTGCAGTCGGGGCAGGCAGACGTTGTTAAATTCCTTTGTGAGTCAATCAAAATTAAGATCATTCACGAAATGAATTCGTGCTGTATTAATAGAATAATGTTACGTCTCCGTTCGTTCGTTAATTTTACGTAAATTCGTTCCGACGAAACTTTAGCGACACAAGTCCTTTCTTAAATAAAACTGGTTTATTCTTTCTGAATACAACTTTACGATACACTTAATTTCAGCAGTCGCTCTATAACAACGCTATAACTCACGTCTAACTTGGCCAACAATATTTTATCCGCATACATTCAATTACTCATTACCTCCCCGTCGCTTCGTGGCCGGTCTTGTATATACCAGCCTACCTCCAATCTAGTAGTCTCCCGCCAATTCACGAAGGAACAGGATATTTCTAGAATGAGGTGGCGTGATACTTGTCACGTGACCTCGCTTACACAACACTGCCCTCTCCTCAGTATTGTTCGTCCCGAACAATAGCCACTTACATTAAACCAATAACAATTAACAATAACTTAATTAAATGTACAGAATTA
>NW_013672526.1:25190-27144 GCF_000517525.1 Limulus polyphemus
TAGAGTTACTTCTTCGATGTTGGCTTTTTCAGGTGACACTTCTTCAGCAGCGTCATTTGTTCCTTTGTTCACTTCGTTCCAACTGAAATGTCCTGGACTATGATAACGCCAAAGCCTGTTGGCATGCACCACTTTTGGCTTACCTCGCCGACCACATTTTACCCGGAAAGTCACGTCTGAGAGACGATCCACTATGTCATATGGGCCTTCCCATGGAGAAGACAACTTAGGAGACTTTCCTTTGGTCTTCCTGGGATTATACAACCATACCTTGTCTCCTGGTACAAAACTGACTTCAGTAAATCTCTTATCATAAGTTAACTTCATCGAATCAGCAGACGTTTTCAAGTTTGAACGCACTTTATGGTGAATATCATCCATCTTTTCCGATAACACTTTCACAAACTCTGATATATTCTCAGGCAACTCTTCATAAGGTGAGTGTCCCGTATGCTTGGATCCCCTTTTAGCACAACATGTACTGCATGTTCTGCACCATTCTTTCACATCTTGCCTCATACCTATTCAGTAAAATCTCTGTCGTAGGTGACTCAATCTCTTCTCAATTCCGAGATGTCTTCCTGTTAAATTATCATGGGATTGACGCAGCAAAACTTCCCGTAATTTCCTCAGTATAACTGTTTGCCAAGTCGTCACTTTCCCATCTGTAGTTTCCTATCTCCGGACAAGAATACCATTTTCAAGCTTCAACTGGTCCCATTGTGTCCAATAGTGCTTTGTCATAGGGCTTAGACTAAACACCTTCTCCCAAGCAGGGCACAAAACACTTGCTTTTAGAAAATCAATTATTGGCTTCAAATCTTGGTCTTTCTCCTGTTCTGCTTTGATATCTATATTTGGTTCCACTTCACCATCATTAACTCTTTCAGTCGGCTTGACTTCAGCTTGATAGCACCTAATTAGTTCAACCTCTCTTTTAACAGTTACCGGAACTTGGCCTTTGTTGTTCCCAAACGTCATTTTATCAAAATCAATTACAAACTTCCTTGGTAATAGATAGTCCAATCCTAATATGCATTGGTCTTCAATGTCAGCCAAGTATACTTTCTGTATGTCCTTTATGCCCATGAGCTCAATAATTACCCACACTGGTCCCCACAATATTGTAGAATGTCCTGTCACACCATAAAGCTTCTGTATGGCTTCTGGTACTCCTTCTTGATCTAACACCCTGATGCTTACAAGTGTTTGCTGAGACGCAGAGTCTATGACGAAGTTGCACCTTTGGCCATCTAGCTTTCCTGTCACATAGACACTGTGTGTGCTTGGCATTTTACACCTGGCTGTTGGGACTTTCACGATTTGGGTTGGTGAGTGTCCCTCAACACCAACCACTACTGGTTTCCTTGAGGCTGACTTGTTGGTAATATTCCTCCTACATTGGCTCCTCAAATGTCCGTGCTTTCCACAGTTCCAGCAACCTTTCTGGATACCAGCCTTTCCTGCTGTGGCATTTCCCCTGTGTTGAAGTTGTCAACAATCAGTTCACTTGTGCCCATGTTTGTTACAGTGCCAGCAAAGTCCTTCAAACCTCTCTTAAAGCTAACCTTTTCTGGCCTTGAATCCAGATGACTGTACCAACCTCGGTACCTCTGTGCTGGTCTTAACGTAGGATTCAAATTCGAGAGCTCTGACCATTGCATCCTGCATAGTAGAGGGGTGTGCTTGCTTCACTTGTATCTTAAGTTGGGGACAGTCCAAGGCATCTACGAACTGATCCGTCAGCAACAAATTGAGGAGATTGGGTGGTGCAGTTGGCTAGGCCTTGTGTGCCATGCTTTCCAAGTCCTGTGCCCGCTCTTGCATGCTCTCCCGTTTGGCACGGACTCTCGTCCTAAACCTAGCCCTGTAGACTTCTGACTGATTTTGGGCTCTGTACCTGAGTTCTAGAGCCGCTACCAGTGCTCTATACTTGTGCCTGTCATCTGCTGAC
>NW_013672526.1:27603-32818 GCF_000517525.1 Limulus polyphemus
CATTTAGGAAATATTCTACAATACACATTTAGAAAACACTCTACAATACACATTTAGAAAACACGCTACAATACACATTTAGGAAATATTCTACAATACACATTTAGGAAACACTCTACAATACACATTTAGGAAATACTCTACAATACCTTCTTGTTTATTTTCTCGTTCTTCTTGTTTCTTTTGCTGCTCTTGTATTGCTGCCATCAAATCTGCTAAGCTGTAGTTTGATTTGCTGCTTCTCGTTTCCATTTTTTTTATCCCACTTTTGACACCAATTTGTTACGTCTCCGTTCGTTCGCTAATTTTCCGTAAATTCGTCCCGATGAAACTTTAGCGACATAAGTCCTTTCTTAAATAAAACTGGTTTATTCTTTCCGAATACAACTTTACGATACACTTAATTTCAACAGTCGCTCTATAACAACGCTATAACTCATGTCTCACGTGGCCAACAATATTTTGTCCGCATACATTCAATTAGTCATTACCTCCCCGTCGCTTCGTGGCCGGTCTTATATATACCAGACTTCCCCCAATCTACTAGTCTCCCGACAATTCACGAAGGAACAGGATATTTCTAGAAGGAGGTGGCGTGATACTTGTCACGTGACCTCGCTGACGCAACAATAATTATTGGTAAAAAATCAGTTAGATTAACAGCTTCTAATATATAGACAAGCCAGTGTGTTTTGGTAACACTACGTTCCAACAATGGCATTTATGTCATGTTGCTTAGCAACAAACGTAAAACCTAATATCATTGTTAGTCTATGTACTGAAAGTATAAAATGAAATGTATAGACAACAAAACTGGAAAAAATATCTGTTGATTTCTTAATTTAGAGTCTCCGTTGATTAAAAAGGTTTGTTTGTATATTAAAATCAGGTGATATAAGAGAAAAAAGTTTAATTCAGAAACAATTTAAGTTTAAAATTGAATCGATATTTTTAATTTCATGATAAATTTTATGCACTTCGCTCAAAGACTAGGTAGTCGCACACTACGTTTTTACTTAAGGTTTATTATACCAATATTCACTACACTTATGAGGTTTCACCTCACGCCCTCTTACTGGCCTCTTGCACCCTGTCACTAACATCAAAATGTTAGACATTAATCGAACTATTCTATCTGGACAAATGCATTTTGGCTTTTATTATTCCGCCTATTTCGAGAACTCAAGCGTGACGTTACGTGACACACAAACGTTTATTATATAGGTTAAATAACTAGTCTTTATTGTGAAATACTGGTTTTTCTTGTAAAATAACTAGCTCATATTGTGAAATTATTGTTGAACTGTAGATTAAGTACAACTAATTGAATAACAGAGTGAATATTATTTACTTTTATTCCAGCTGAACGACGTCTGTAGTATTGAACTGATATTCGTCCTTTTGGTCCTAATTGAAAGACTTGAGGCTGTTTAAGATGAACAGCTTTTATCTGCTAAAATTTGTTTGAAGAGTTAAAAAAAAGATTGATGAAACAAATCGGCGTGTCCTATTGGTTTTAAACGTGACTGAAAATTAATATTGTTTATTTTGGAAACTTAGGAGAGGAAATCCCTTGATAGAATTCATACGGTTTGAACTGGTTGCCTCACTAATGTTAGATAAGAGAAAGACAATGATAAAGTACTCAACTTACAGAATACTGAATAGAAAGAAATCAATCTTCATTTGTTTAAGTACCTGTCAAGGTGGCTGTTGTGGCATGTACATAACGTATCAAACCGGATTAGGAATCTGTGGAGAACTTAGATATCGGTAATTCTATACTTTCAGCTCATCTTTTATCTCTAAGCCTTTGTCTTTAGAAACTTACATAAAGGTAAAGTCTATCTGTGATTTGTATAAGAAAAAATAAGAACATTGAAATGGGGAAAAAAAGTCTAGTAGCATGACAAAAAATATGGCAACAACAGTAACTATGACTGTCTTAAGGTAGCCAAATGCCTCGCCATCTAATTAGTGACGCGCATGAATACATTAACGAGATCCCCACTGTCCCTATGTACTATCTAGCGAAACCACAGACAATGGAACGGGCTTGGAAAAATCAGCACAAAGCTACACAATGGTCTATCTGTGCTGTACCCACGAGTATTGAAACCCGGATTTTAGCGTTATAAGCCGTAGGCATACCGCTAAACCACTGCGACACAACAAGAAGGAGCGAGAGAGTTTGTTCGGGAAATATAAAAAGATCAATAAAACGAGAGGAGAGGTTTTGTACTGTGTAAAATCATTGCTAGGTAAACTCACAATGTGGTTCTTGAGAAAGACGATATTTCTTGTAAATAAATAACAGCTGTTTTACCTTTACTTATAGGAGAAAACAAAAGACCAGAGAAGCCATCAATAAAATATGAAAGTGACTTTTTTCATTTGTTTAAAATATGACTTTTTTTAAATTTTATATGAAATTACCTACTTTAGCTATGGGATACAATAAATATGTTGAAATTAAGTTTTATATTCTGTTTCTTGACCTAATAATTTCACTGTTGGTGAACTTTTGGGTGTACTTATACCCTAGACGTCGCTAAGTGCTTCGTTTCTGCAATCGCTAGCATGATCTTGTTTCAATACTCACTTTGTTAATTAACAGCATGAGTGATAAACGTAGGTATTAGAAATTCAAACTTCAGTATCGTGTTTGTTATTACTGTGTGTTACGCTAAGAATACTGGCTGTAAGTAGTTGATAAACACAGCTATATTTCATCCCTGATATCTTACTTTACATATTGCTGGTGTTTCACACTTAAGCATATTATATCTCAATTTTTTTAATTTAAATTTACTTCAGAAATGAAACAAAATTTATCCAATTCAGCAAATCAGAAACAGTTATCATAGCTGTATGAAGTCAGAAACCTGGAATAAAACAAAACATGACATAACTAGCTAGTTTATACTATAGTGTTTCACCGAAGGTAAAAGTCGATAAATGCATTAGGTCTAATGCATTAAAAGCACTATGTTTTTATAGTCTGCGTAGTACCACCTACAGAAATGTGATCTGAGCTTGGTAAACTACAAACGATCTTTACTCGATCAAGTGTGTATAATAAACTAGTGATGAGGAAGAAGCAACCCTAATATGTCAGTTTAATTGTACAGAAACCATAGGTTGTTCGGATCACTTCAGCACATTATCAAAGTAACGAAATATTCACAAGTTCAGCAATTAGTTATTTGATAAATGTCCAAGAAAAACTTGCTTGTTAATGAAACTTCCCGATTGATTATTAGGGACCATCAGTTTTCTTGCGTGGGTTGATACTTACGTTTCGATGCTAACTTCAGAGATAGTGACCTCGAATTTGAGAAATGTAGTATAATTCTTTTGTGTTGTATATCATTAGTTTACGCCTAAGTAATAATTTACTACCATAGAAGATAACGATTTCCTGCAACCAGATATAAGAGACGTTAAGACACGTTTCCCTGGCGTCACAAACTGCACTGTTATTAATTTACATAAAACTGACGACTTGGAAATTGCAAAAAAATAGGAAGTAGTTTTAACCAGAAATCACAGAAAAGTGGCGAGTTTTAGTACGAAAGCGATCAATTCTGCTATAGGGCACCAACTTTAACGCCTAGTTTGACTGCTATAGTCGTTGCAGACAAAACGTATGTAATAACCTAAAGATCATGATGGATATTAATTTTGATTTCTCCATTGTTTCATTAGGAAATACGGAAAACGTTGGAAGATGGAACGACTGTTATCAAAAACACTGGGGGTAATATATAATATAAGACATGCCTATTTCTTGTTCTCATTAATATTGATAAACCAGTCAGCTAAAGACACTATGGAATACGTGAAACTTTAATAAGGGATTTAGTTAAATGAATCAACTCTGTTTCCAAATTCTTTCCAGTGTTTCACGAAAATGAGTTATTTAAACTCTCAGTCATGCTTTAAAAACCTCTTCCCCAAGTCGATCAAAAATTATTGTCCAGAATAGTTAGCAAGGAAAAGTACAGAAGATTCCATTAGTGTTACACTTCTTAACCAAGATTAGATTGAGTATCTTTACCGAACTAACTTTTATGGTTGCTATAATCTAGCCAATGAAACACAAGAAGGTAAAAAATCTTGGCCTTCTAGAAAGTCCAATGACGTACAACTCCGAAATTGATTGAATATAAAGCAGGCACCTGGAGTGTTGCCACAGTGTTTTATAACTTTAAATACAGACAAACTGACACATGAAACATTACTACAGTGCTATATACTATTATACAAAACAAGCAGGGCACGTGGAGCATTGTCACAGTTGCATACACTATAATTCAAGGGAAGCAGGATAGTTGGAACGTTGTCACAGTGATACACACCATAATTCAAGGGAAGCAGGATACTTGGGACGTACTCACAGTGATATACACCATAAGTCAAGGAAAGCAAGACACACGGAGTTTTGTCACAGTGCTACAAATCCTTATGCACTGCAGGCAGGGAATGTGGAGCGTTGCACTTTATTAACTGTCTTTATACAATTTATATTGTAGAAGGTTTCCTCAACATGTGTTATAGAGTACTTCACCCCATACGTTGTAGTGTTTTCTCAACACGTATTGTAGAGTATTTCCTAAATGTGTATTGTAGAGTGTTTCTTAAATGTGCATTGTGGAGTATCTCCTAAATGTGTATTGTAGAGTGTTTTCTAAATGTGTATTGTAGAGTGTTTCCTAAATGTGTATTGTAGAGTATTTCTTAAATGTGTATTGTAGAGTGTTTTCTAAATGCGTTCAGCTGCGGAGTCTGAAAGGGGCTTGTCATTGTCTGGGGCTGATTAAGTCGATGGTAAATGTATCCTCCTTGTGTAAAAGACAATAAATCATCCTTTAATGTATCTAATTCGCTTTTAAATTTACTAATGTTTTCCGTTTGTACTTCTTGTTTCCTTTCTTGTTCCAGTTGCCACTGCTGTAGTCTCTCTTCTTGTTTATGTTCTTTCTCCTCCAAAAGCTGTTGTAAGCTCTCTTTTTGTTTCTTTTTTTTCCTCCAACAACTGCTGTAATCTCTCTTCTTGTTTATGTTGCCGTTCGAGCTGCCACTGTTGCAGGTTTTCTTGCAACTGCTGTTGTCTCTCTTCTTGTTTCTTTTCTTTTTCCTCCAACAACTGCTGTAATCTCTCTTCTTGTTTATTTTCTCGTTCTTCTTGTTTCCCCATCGACTTAATCAGCCC
>NW_013672526.1:33402-39015 GCF_000517525.1 Limulus polyphemus
TAAATGTGTATTGTAGAGTATTTTCTAAATGTGTATTGTAGAGTGTTTTCTAAATGTGTATTGTAGAGTAATTCTTCAATATGTATTAAAGAATATTTCCTAAATGTGTATTGTAGAGTAATTCTTCAGTATGTATTGTAGAATATTTTTAAAGGTGTATTGTAGTGTTTCCTAAATGTGTATTGTAGAGTATTTTCTAAATGTGTATTGTAGAGTGTTTTCTAAATGTGATTGTAGAGTAATTCTTCAATATGTATTGTAGAATATTTTTAAAGGTGTATTGTAGTGTTTCCTAAATGTGTATTGTAGAGTATTTTCTAAATGTGTATTGTAGAGTGTTTTCTAAATGTGTATTGTAGAGTAATTCTTCAATATGTATTGTAGAGTAATTCTTCAATATGTACTGTAGAATATTTTCTAACTGTGTATTGTAGAGTGTTTTCTAAATGTGTATTGTAGAGTAATTCTTCAATATGTATTGTAGAATATTTTCTAACTGTGTATTGTAGAGTGTTTCCTAAATGTTTATTGTAGAGTATTTTTTAAATGTGTATTGTAGAGTATTTTCTCATTATTCATTGGAAAGTTTCTCCTGAACGCAGGGCCGTGCCGTGGGTAGAGCGAGATGTGCGTTCACACAGGACGCCAACTCGAAAAGGTGTGCTGATTGCCCGTTAACAAAGCGAATTAATGGGTTGGGGGGGGCGCCGAATTTATATGTAACACAGGACACCATCAAACATCAGTATGACACTGCCTGAATATGTATAAGAGTATTTCTTCCTCGAAAAAGGATATTACAGTTATCTGTGTGTCGACCAAAACCCTCAAGAAGTCTGGAAATAAAAGTCAGTTTTAGCAAGGAAAAATATATTCTTCCGGAATGTATAATACACGCAGAAGAAAAATTTAAATTTTCGTAAGATTTTATTATAAAGTTAAATTTCAGTTTCGTTTAGAATAAAAAAAGAGCCAAGTTAATGTGCGTAGTTTCAGATCTAAGAAAATGTTTAAGTGAATCTGTCTTTAAACGATTGTTGACTACTTAACCTTAAACGATTGTTGATAATTTAACTTTAAACGATTGTTGACTACTTAACCTTAAACGATTGTTGACTACTTTACCTTAAACGATTGTTGACTACTTAACTTTAAACGACTATTGACTACTTAACATTAAACGATTGTTGACTACTTAACATTAAACGATTGTTGACTACTTAACCTTAAACGATTGCTGACAATTTAACTTTAAACGATTGTTGACTACTTAACCTTAAACGATTGTTGACTACTTAACTTTAAACGATTGTTGACTACTTAACTTTAAACGATTGTTGACTACTTAACATTAAACGATTGTTGACTACTTAACATTAAACGATTGTTGACTACTTAACCTTAAACGATTGTTGACTACTTAACTTTAAACGATTGCTGACAATTTAACTTTAAACGATTGTTGACTACTTAACCTTAAACGATTGTTGACTACTTAACTTTAAACGATTGTTGACTACTTAACATTAAACGATTATTGACTACTTAACATTAAACGATTGTTGACTACTTAACCTTAAACGATTGTTGACTGATGTATCATAATTTCTTTCTTACAAATTTTCAAAGATGTATTCTTCAAGCGTTCCAAACACGGACTTTTTAAACTACATTTTGTCTGTAATTCTCCATAGGACCAATCATTAAATTCACTAGCAAGTTGTTCCCGAGCTTCCTGAAGATCAGTTGAGTTTCATCATGAGTAACTTTAATATTCCGAAACTCAGATCCTCTTTAATACATAATTAAGTTGAAAAAGTTGTTCTGTGTTATCAATGGCTCCGTTTCTTATTCTTCCGAAACGATAGGCATTAATTACTAGCGTGTAGCTCTCAAATGATGAGCTTACTCTGTACTAATGGATAACTTAAACTTCTAAGCCTACTTGGGATGAACTGTAGACTTCCAAAGTTCTAGATACTAAACGTGATTAAATCTTAAAGCCATCGAAACCCAGTTTTTTTTTTGTTGATTTTTGAGTTTCTTTAGCGACTAATCCCACTTTGAACGTTTCGTACACATTTCTTATTATAGTGTCGTTTCGAGCTTTTGAAACATTAAAGGCGATTTTTCCAGTAGGTTAGGTTTTGAAACAAACAGTTTCATTAAATATCTATGATACTGGGGAGTATTTTAGTTATTGGTTCCTCCCATGTATTTTAAGCTTCCCAAAATTAATTAAACAGTGGATCCTACAAACAAACAGTGAATTATACAGACAGACAGTGTATCATACAGACAAACAATGAATCATACAAACAAACAGTTGATCATATAAACAAATAGTTTATATGAATGGATTATATAGAGAAATAGTGGATCATATGGACAAATAGTGGATAATACAGACGAACAATGGATCATATAGACAAACAGTGGATCATATAGACAAACAGATGGATTATATAGCAAACAGTGGATCGTATAGACAAACATTGGATCATACAGACGAACAGTTGATCATATAAACAGATAGTGGATCATTTAGACAAACAGTGGATCACATAGGCAAATAGTGGATCATATAGACAAACAGATGGATCATATAGACAAATAGTGGATCATATAGACAACCAGTGGATCATACAGATAAACAATGGATCATATAGACAACCAGTGGATCATACAGACAAACAGTGGATCCTATAGGCAAATAGTGGATCATATAGACAAACAGATGGATCATATAGACAAATAGTGGATCATATAGAAAACCAGTGGATCATACAGATAAACAATGAATCATATAGACAACCAGTGGATCATAGAGACAAACAGATGGATCATATAGACAAATAGTGGATCATACAGACAACCAGTGGATCATACAGATAAACAATGAATCATATAGACAACCAGTGGATCATACAGATAAACAATGGATCATATAGACAACCAGTGGATCATATAGACAAACAGATTGATCATATAGACAAATAGTGGATCATATAGACAACCAGTGGATCATACAGATAAACAATGGATCATATAGACAACAAGTGGATCATATAGACAAACAGTGGATCATAAAGGTAAACAATGGATCATACAGACAACCAGTGGATCATATAGACAAACAGATGGATCATATAGACAAATAGTGGATCATATAGACAGCCAGTGGATCATACAGATGAACAATGGATCATATAAACAACCAGTGGATCATATAGACAAACAGATTGATCATATAGACAAATAGTGAATCATATAGACAACCAGTGGATTATACAGACGAATAATGGATCGTACAGACAAAGAATTGATCATACATACAGACAGTTGATAATTTAGACAAACATTCGATCATACATACAAACAGTGGATCATATATTGGATAGGTAGATAGTCTGATAAGAACTGTCGTAAACAGAGGCGAAACGTTTCAGGAACACGAAGGAAGCAAAAATACGTTTTTCGTTTTCAAATTTCCAACGTTTTTCTTTCACGCGTTGTTATGGGAAACGAACTGTCTAACTAAAGAATTCGGATCAATTTCAGAGCATGCTTGTACAGCAGTTCTGGAAAATAACTAAAGTGCCGCCAGTGATGTGAAGAGTCTTTAGATGCAGTCATTGTCTACACATAGTATTAGGCTTCGTCCATAGTCCTGGCTACCATGTGCGTCTAGTAGTTGTCCTCAGGTGTGTCTGTCCTGAAAACATAAACAGCGGCTGAAGTGTTTCGAAATTATCATGGAGATAAGAGTAATGTGAAAGAATAGATGCTAGAGGATATTAGTTACACTTGAGACGATGATAGAGGATATTAGTTACACTTGAGACGATGCTAGAGGATATTAGTTACACTTGAGACGATGATAGAGGATATTAGTTACACTTGAGACGATGATAGAGGATATTAGTTACTCTTGAGACGATGCTAGAGGATATTAGTTACACTTGAGACAATGCTAGAGGATATTAGTTACACTTGAGACGATGCTAGAGGATATTAGTTACACTTGAGACAATGCTAGAGGATATTAGTTACACTTGAGACGATGATAGAGGATATTAGTTACACTTGAGACGATGCAAGAGGATATTAGTTACTCTTGAGACGATGCAAGAGGATATTAGTTACACTTGAGACAATGCTAGAGGATATTAGTTACACTTGAGACGATGCTAGAGGATATTAGTTACACTTGAGACGATGCTAGAGGATATTAGTTACACTTGAGACGATGCTAGAGGATATTAGTTACACTTGAGACGATGCTAGAGGATATTAGTTACACTTGAGACGAGAATTTTCTATGAGTTCCGGGTTAGAGAAATCGGTTTTGATGATCAAATCAATTTCTCTGTTTGGAAAGTTTGTGCGCCATGATAAAATTGGGAAATACATCATACACAAGCAACATACTAACTAATACTCTCATTCCAAGACAAGAGTTTCATACAGAGAAAATGTATACACGAAAGGCTAGAATCTGGATATAATGATACTTTTAGAGCATTGGTTATGATATTCGAAAAACAAGAATAAATGTGGTTTATATAGACTCTGTAATGGTCTATGAGATATTAACACAAAGTGAATTACTGATGTTTCGAAGTGTTTATAAAGAAAACTCCATATTAGAAATGATTATATCTTTAATATCGTTTATCCTAGGGGAACAAAGGTTCACCAGAAGTCCATCTGTAACAACAAGTTTTATTCAGGAAAGTTTGGAACAAAACCCTATTATACTTCATATCTAACTGTAACAACAAGTTTATTCAGGAAAGTTTGGAACAAAACCCTATTATACTTCATATCTAACTGTAACAACAAGTTTTAATCAGGAAAGTTTGGAACAAACCCTATTATACTTCATATCTAACTGTAACAACAAGTTTTAATCAGGAAAGTTTGGAACAAACCCTATTATACTTCATATCTAAACTGTCTTTATCCCAAACTAGCTTTGCTTTTATTTCTTTTTCTTTCAACAGCACAATAAGAAATTGACGAGTTAAATACAACACGTAATGGAATGCGGGCGTATTGCAAGAATCAATACACACTTTTCAGAACAGATGTTTCATACTGTACTTTCATTTAGGGTTAGGCTTTATATGGTGATTGAGAATGGTAGAAAACAGAATATAGCACGCCTAAATCATTCTAAGTAAAAGTTATGGATTTTAATCTGTGTCTAGTGTACTAAGATGTAATGAATAAATACAATGTCTCAGTATTAAAAAAACAGAATAGTAAGACTGCTGTTACGATACTTAACACGGTACTGATTATCAAAAAAACTTGGTATAAAACCCGTCCAACACTTTAACCACTTAAATTATAACACTCGTCCAACACTTTAACCACTTAAGTTATAACACTCGTCCAACACTTAAACCACTTAAATTATAACACTCGTCCAACACTTTAACCACTTAAATTATAATACTCGTCCAACACTTAAACCACTTAAATTATAACACTCGTCCAATACTTTAACCACTTAAATTATAACACTCGTCCAACACTATAACCACTTAAATTATAACACTCGTCCAACACTTTAACCACTTAAATTATAACACTCGTCCAACACTA
>NW_013672526.1:39915-46095 GCF_000517525.1 Limulus polyphemus
ATCACTTAAATTATAACACTCGTCCAACACTTAAACCACTTAAATTATAACACTCGTCCAATACTTTAATCACTTAAATTATAACACTCGTCCAACACTTAAACCACTTAAATTATAACACTCGTCCAATACTTTAATCACTTAAATTATAACACTCGTCCAACACTTAAACCACTTAAATTATAACACTCGTCCAACACTTAAACTACTTAAATTATAACACTCGTCCAATACTTTAAACACTTAAATTATAACACTCGTCCAACACTTAAACCACTTAAATTATAACACTCGTCCAACACTTAAACCACTTAAATTATAACACTCGTCCAACACTCACACTAACTTAATTAAACCATCTTGTATATCAAACACACTATATAGTTTCAATTGGACCTCTATGTTCTTGTGATTCATGACTTTGTTCCAGAGGAAGTACAGTTAATCTTCAAATGTTCTCTTCGCTCAGTGTTTTTGTAACATGGCGTTTTTAAGTGCGTTTCCTGGCAAAATTAGATTCATAATGTCACTGTCGTGGGAAACTGAAAATTAAAAATTCAAGAAGTTTGTTATATGTAAGAATATTTTTTATCATACTGACTATTTTTAATGAAATGTTACAGAAAGCAAGAATGTTAAGTTATTGTTCGGAAGTGTTTCATTTCAAGAAACAAATGTAGGTTTGATTATCGATGAAAGGCTATCTTTTAAGCCCATTGTTATAATTAAAGGAGAAAAAGCCTAAAACATAGTTGAGAGCCATTTCAATTGCTTTTATACATAATTTTCATTAATATTCACCTCAGAAGTTGTTCATAATTTTGTTTTTAATTTTAAAGTTTCTATTTATACTTACAGCAATCACATGTGGATTTGTATGAAGAGGAACTGTACCATAGTAAGTCACGAACTGATCAGTGCCACACATAATAAAATGAAAATAGTATGGGCCTGCTATTGTATGAAGAGGAACAGTACCATAGTAAGTCAGGAACTGATCAGTGCCACACATATTAAAATGAAAATAGTATGGGCCTGCTATTGTAGGAAGAGGAACAGTACCATAGTAAGTCACGAACTGATCAGTGCCACACATAAATGTGTGGCACTGATCAGTTCCTGACTTACTATGGTACTGTTCCTCTTCATACAATAGCAGGCCCATACTATTTTCATTTTATACAATAGCAGGCCCATACTATTTTCATTTTATTTGACGAGGAACAGTACCATAGTAAGTCACGAACTGATCAGTGTCACACATAATAAAATGAAAACAGTATGGACCTGCTATTGTATGAAGAGGAACTGTACCATAGTAAGTCACGAACTGATCGGTGCCACACCAGCATAATGTCTATACAAGAACATACTATTCCTAGCAGTGAATGCTCTCACTGCACTCAGAATATAAACGCTACATGACAAACGTGTAGAAGCTGAAGTCTTTGGTTATGAAAGCTATTCTATGCGACAAAGATCTGGTGGAAATTTCATGTTTCAGTTGGTTATTATAATCATTTTTAATTTCATGGAAAGCTACTTGAGGGCTATCTGCGCTATTCGCCCCTAATTTAGTAATGATAGACCAGAGGGAAGGCAGTTAGTCAACACCATCCATCGTCAGTTATTGGGCTACTCTTTTACCAACGAATCGTGGGATCGATTGTCACATTATAACACCTCCACTGTTGAAAGGGCGAGCATGTTCGGTGACGAGGATTCGAGTCAAGCGCTTTAACCACCAGGCCATGAGGAGGACAGTATAATGGTCAACATTAAAATGAAGCATGCAGAGGTGTCAAAACATGCGTCGACTGCATTCCAGCCAATAATTTTGAAGACATACACATAACATTTGGCATCCTGTCTTCTGTTAAGTATAGGGATTCTTCTCCACCATGTCCTTTTCCTAAGAACCAGGTCTGTTAGGCAGGTATTCGCCAAATATCAACGAAGAAAATCTTAATCAATTTTCAATTAATATTTAAGTAGTAGTCTTACTGTTGTTTATAAAGTCCACGTATTTTAAAACAAGAATAATGAGATTACATTTTTACTGATCTTAATAACCCGTCTATGGAGGGCCGATTAAGGAAAGAACTTTTCTAGATAAGAAAAATACTTACTAAAATTTTGTAAAAAACTTCAAAGTGCTGAAACTACCAAAACGCTCGACAAATCGGCAATCATCTTTAATGTGTTTTCTCTAGTGGGGCCATATCGTGTTATACGGTCATCAATGTGTTATACGGTCATCAATAAGTGGTGATTGATTTGCTGATTCCATTTAACTTGATAGATGCCACTTTCCACACACGACAACATAAATCGTTGTATTAAGTCTCTAGTCCGTGAGTTATTGCTGTAACACGGGATCATTATCTAGGGTTACTGCCCGCGGTTCACTGAACGGAAAAGAAAGATATCTCTCTCGTCATCCACTTCTACAGTTCCTTGCGTGTAACGTTAAATTACGGCATTAATATTACGCCACCTGTAAGCGAAAAAATCGTTATTTTCAAAATTGTTGCCCAGTTTTTACTTCGTGTTAATTTCTATATTAAAGTAATTCATGTATGAACTTTCTTTAAACATGGTTACCAAGAGCCTGGTGAACTCTATCGCCACCATGCGTTGCGAATTAGTCCAATAAGCTATCTACACATATCTGCCAGCAGATCTCCCTTGTACGTGTTTATACCTTGTTTTCACTGAGAATGAAAAGCATTAAAACTGTATGTATTAGAAAATAAACTGAGGTGGTTAACAAGCATAGTAGTTGTAAAAATACATTATCACTGTTATTTTCAACTATAGATGGATGTTTCTTGTTTAAAAAAGCCTTTCTACTACTATTACCACAAGTATTAAGACATCAGACTGTTAAAATTAGTGACGAAATTGCATGCGAACTACTGCGTAGTGCTTATGAAGGTCAGCAGAGCTTATAGTGGTCAACAGCTGTCACGATACCACGCGTAATGGCACTAACAGATCGCCAAAGTGGAACATTAAATGGGTGTAACATTGCTGGTATTGAGGTAATTTGCTGAATAAATTTATAACAATTGTATGAGCTTAAAATGAACATCGGCACACACACACACACACAATTAGTTGCTGGATCTGATCATGCTAGGAAACGAAACTACACTTGTAGTAACGACATATTTCAATTAGAACTTTATTGATGGTTGCGGATATTCACTCTATTGTGCTGGATCTTGAACATCAACATTCGACCCCCCCCCAAAAAAAAAAGATGGAAGACATTTTTCCATTCAGATGGTCATATATTTAGGGTAGGTACATAACTTACAGTGTGGTTTCACATTTTCTTGCCCGGTAAAAGCACTTATTATCAACTATTTGCATATACTAATGTAGTGGTATGTTGGGAGTCCTGACACTACAAGCAACATGATAACTTCTATGTATTTGATTTAACGAGTAGTTCCTGATCAGTCAATATCCAGTGCTGCTACATTTAGGTTTATAGCTGGAGAAAACTTTCACAGCCTTTTCCAAAGTGGGATATATATATATAGTAAGATTGTTAAATATATGGAGTCAAATGTTAAAATAAAGAAGCCTCCAGAGTTCTCTATGGAAGTGGAAAAATTCGCACACAAATCACTTCCTAAGCCATTCTGGAGTATCGCTGTTATCCACAAAGTGAACACTGTGATTGTAAAGTGAACCTTTCGGCCCACGAAAAACTATTGTACGAAACTAAACATATCTCCTGGTACAGTTGAAAAGGAATAAACAAAGATTTAAGGTTGATGAAGGCCCAGGTTTTTCAGCCATACTTCCAAATAAACGGGTATTTTCATGGGACAGATGGTCGAAGATGGCTGAAATCACAACATCTCTCTATGTACCTATGGTACCCATATTTAAATGTCGTATTGGAGATAAACTTCCATACACAATGGATGTCCAGATGTATGGTATAAGTCTCTCTATGTACCTATGGTACCCATATTTAAATGTCGTATTGGAGATAAACTTCCATACACAATGGATGTCCAGATGTATGGTATAAGAATGATCTTGATACCATTCTCGGTAGCTTGTTACAATGGAAATTGTACTGTATTGAACAGAACTTGTCGTAACATAAGTTTTTAAAACATTAATGTTCTTTTGTACTATAGTTTGGATTATGGTATTGTGTGAAACGGTATCATACTGGTATGTACCAACCTTATTCAACCAAACTCTACAGCCAGTCAATAAATAATATTCAGGATCAAATAATGATATTTTATTTAAACCTGTTTGCAGCCTAAGTAATGAATATTTAAAGTTTTATTATTTATTGATGTATATGTCTATTATTTGCGATACGAAAAGTCGAACTTAACCTGTTCTAAAGTTACTTAACGCACACTTTTTTCTGGTCGTCGTAATTAATTGAATTATAACTTTGCGATTACTATTAAGTAAAATAAGAAGGATTCAAAGTTTCTAATATACTTTCAAAGACTTATTTAAAAACAAATACAAATAATTACCAAGATCTAGACTCACTAAAACGTTTTTTACTTTTTCAAAAGCTCCATGCAATTTAAGGTTTCTAATTTACAAAGATGAGTATCTGAGCTCATATTTATTTTTTCACATAACTTATCTATATTAATGTACTTTGAAGTTTATTTCATTCTAAGTTTTTAATCAAAACATTTCATTTTTCTTCTGAACAGTTAATATCTTTATAACGTCTACGTCAGCAGAATACTAACATTTCGTCGTCATAGAGAGGACGGAAACTCCTTGTTTTATCAACGAACGTGATCTTAACTACAAGAAACTCTCGTTACCCTAGCTTGTAGAGAGGAAGTTATGCTTTGCGGTGAAGTTTAATTATCTCCTTTTGAACTTCGGTGTTTGTGGTAAGATATACCAGCTTAATAGGATAATGACCAATCTTCTTCTACCTGCTGAGGTTGTCAAAACTTGTACAAGATAAGAGGATAAAAAGTTATTAAGAAACGTTCACCTTTATTTTCCAGACTTACCACATCACACACAACATATTTTAATTAATTTTAAGCTAATTAGAAGCAGCAGTTATAAAAAGGGCTGTGAAAGATACATATATTTTGGTAAGTATTTTAATTAAAACAGATTTTAATATTTATTTTTCTGAAACACTTATTATACGTGTAGACCAATTACATAAAAGTTTGTAATTAAAGATAACACATATCAGTAACTTTGCTGAAATAAACATTAAAGGATGAAATATTCTGTAAATGTAATCAGTACTCCTGTCCTATCGTGGAATATGAATAAAAGTGTGAATAATTAAGAAGAGAACTATTTGAAACTAAAGTAAAAAAATAAATCTTAAAAGGAAGAGTAAGAGAACAAAGTTATATTTTAAGAAGGGGAATCCAATTATCTCTTCTTTTAACCAGTTTCCTTTCGCTCTGAAATAGCAATATGTAGCATTACAGAAAAGCTTTTATCATTTACTTACAATTTCAATACGGTGTAAGGTAACCTTGGGATGGAACATTCTTCTTCAGAAAGTAAACCACATCTTCTATATCTGTAACAAACATCCTCAAAACAACTTTAACATAACACATTTTCTTCACCAGAAAGTGAAAGTAAGCTTTAATATCTGTGATTTTCTCCAACAAAATGTTCAAAATAACCTTGACCTACAACATTGAACTTTTGTTTCTCCAGAAGATAAACTACAGCCTCAACGTCTCTAAAAAACGAAGGTTCTACATGTGACATAAAAGGATATTTGTATAAAGTAAAACACAGGTTCCACATCTGACAACAAAGGATGTTGGTATAAAGTGAAACACAGGTTCTACATCTGACATCAAGGATGTTGGTATAAAGTAAAACACAGGTTCTACATCTTAAAACAAAGAATGTTGGTATAAAGTAAAATACAGGTTTTAAATCTGACATCAAAGGATATTGGTATAAAGTAAAACACAGGTTCTACATCTGACAACAAAATATATTATAATAAAGTGAAAAACAGGTTCTACATCTGACATCAAGGATGTTGGTATAAAGTAAACACAGGTTCCACATCTGACAACAAAAGATGTTGGTATAAAGTAAAACACAGGTTCCACATCTGACAACAAAGGAAGTTGGTATAAAGTAAAAAAAAGGTTCCACAACTGACAACAAAATACA
>NW_013672527.1:0-5057 GCF_000517525.1 Limulus polyphemus
ACTCTTGGGTTACTCTTTTACCAACGAATAGTCGGATTGACCGTCAAATTATAACGCTCCCACGGCTGAAAGGACGAGCATGTTTGGTAGGACGGGGATTCGAACCCGCGACCCTCAGATTGCGAGTCGAGCGTCCTAACCACCTGGCCATGCCGGGCGGGCTGAAAAGAATCTACTTACTGAGCGGTTTATAAGATGTTTCAAGTCAAATTCTCGAAGTGTTCCGGAAATTCATTCTCATGTTTTTTTTTGCATTTAGATGCAAATCGATGTGTGTTGTGTTTTTGCCTATAGTTCTTTACTTCCAGCTTTCTTTGTTATTTTGTGGGTGAAATGGTTGACAAAAAAATTTTCTTATTCAACTCTGTCTTTTATTATTTTCTCTATTTAACTGGAATGCATTCATAACACATTCTTATGCAAGTAAACCAAACATTTCGCGCGTATTTTGACATCCTACAAACTTTCATGTACCAAAAATGATTTTATAACCATACTATACTTATGGAGGTATTTTAAACATCGTTTATTTGGACAAGTATAAATGTTACTTAGTGGGGAAAGTATACTCTAAAATGAGATGTTATGAGAACTGTTTTACAATAGATTGGCCTAGTAATTACATTTTACTTACGAGGGAAGGCAGAAGTAGGCCTTTTTTAAACACAAAATAACAATCAAAATAACTGGCTTTATTTTTTGACATATTCTATAATTATATACACACACTTTCCGTTGTCTACATACTTTCTATCACCATCCAAATTAACTCTATTTTTCAACAAATATTAAAGAGAAAAGTGATCCTGAAAGAGAAGAAAAAACGAAATTGAATTATATTTGAAACTACAAACAAACGGGACCATTACTTACAAACATCGATTTGCACGAAAACTTTCTAAAACATTTTAAAAACTGCTCAAAAAACATCTTAGAAGTCCATCAAAAAAAAGACTCCTCTCATTGTTATAAATAGACAGGGTCTATCAATAAGGTAAACATGAGGAAGTTTTACACAGGCGAATATAAAGATCATCTTGCAGAAATAAAACATCCGTTCATACTGTAGCGCCATCGCTGAGCATTATTCAAACAACGAATTAGTTAGCGATGGTTAAAAAAACAAACTTTAATAGATGAAAGAAAATCTAAAAAAACATATGTTTCAACAAAGACTGATCAGCTCTCAGAAGTCTGAAACTTTGATGAATATTAGGAATATATATATATATATATATAAAGATTCGACGATACTGGGGAAAATATCCATGTTTCAATTTGCAAAATGATTTCTTTTGAGTTTCACACATTTTTATTTATGTGCACTTATTTTGTTGATTTTCTAGAACTTGAGCTTAATTATTTCCGACTCAAGAATGTAAAAAGAACAAAGTGAATTTAATTTACTTATAATTTAGTTTTTCGTTTAGATATCACTTATTTCACATCTGCCCCCCAGTGGCACAGCGGTATGTCTGCGGACTTACAACGCTAGAATCCGGGTTTCGATACCCGTGGTGGGCAGAGCACAGATAGCCCATTGTGTAGCTTTGTGCTTAATTACAAACAAACATTTCACATCATATTTCCTGGATCTTAATTTTTTCAGTTATTATAACAATATTATATAACAATTTTTTGGCTAGATTCTTTTCAATTGTTATACATTGCACTGTAAGAATTGAGCCACATTTAGATCATTTAGCTTTGATGAGCTCACACGTTTGTTATATGTTCTCTAGGGAGTCTTTAAGGACTTGTAACTAAAATCCGGGGTTCGATTCCGTATAGTGGACAGTGCGCAGATAATTTATTGTGTAAATTTGTATTAAACACATTGTGTTATAGGCAGCGCTTACCATGACCTCAAGCGGTTTTTCTATTTAAATATATATAACAGTTTATGTTAAACATCATGGCACTGCAGTACAAGGCGTTTTCACAGTTTTTAAGAACCTTTGCGTGCGTTGGCTATGTGTTTTTAAAATGTGAGGCACTTATAGCATCTGTAGCAACGAAAAATTTGTAATCAACTGATTGTCAGAATGTATAAGAGAAAATATACAACGAAGTTTGTTTTGTTTCTTCTTTGGGAACGTTTACGGACTTACAACACTAAAATCAGGGGTTCGATATCCCGCAATGAACACAGCAGATAGCCCAATGTGGACTTTACTCTAAAAACAAACAAATAAACTCTTGGAACGTTACAATATTTTAAACTAAAATTTGCACTTTTCTCGGTAGTGTTTTACTCACTGAAATTTGAAGATAACATAAGCCACAAACAGTCAATTAACAAGGCTTATTTAGTACTTTGAAGTCATCCTAAGTTCTCACTACCAAAACGGATAAGCAATAATGTTTGAAAATATATTTAAAGTGTTAATGATATTTATCAGATAAGCCAGACATACCTGTAATGCAGGTCGGAGTATTCCAAAACCAGTGTTTTTACTCATTCCAAAAGCAGTAACGACCCAGTTAGTCGGAACGTTGGATAAAGGAACGTGAAAAGTCTGGTATCCTTGAGAACTTTAAACATTTGAAGTCAATATCATGATGAAAGTGGCAAAGTAAAGTACGAATCTGTGTTATTTTCTTGGAATATCGGAGTTTTTTAAAAATTTAAATTGATTTTTTAATTAGTTTAATTCACAATAAAAGGATCCCATAACTATATTGTATACACATGCAAATATTTATATGTAACACATACAAAAATTCAAAATAAACACTAAATAAACGGTTAACCACATAAATGATACTCTTTAAAAATGTCTTTCCAACTTGTTATGTACACCTAACCACTTCCCATCTTACAATTTATCTTGTAACTTTTAACTTTGGTACGCATTTTAAAATGTATATTTACATAACAGAAAACCTTATGCATACATCGTTTGATTCGTTTAAATAGCATTTTTGTCTCCCGGTAAATCAGTGATAAGTTTACGGACTTACAACGCTTCAAAATCCGGGGTTAGATTCCCCGCGAGGGACAGAGTGCAGGTAGCCCTTTGTATAGCTTTTCACTAAGAAAATAACAAATTTCAAATCTTAAAAAAAATTCATGCAGCGCCCCCAGATGGTATTTCTATCGATTTGTCTATAAGACGTTGTATATTATATTGACGTACAGTAATCAGTAATCCTTAAAGGCTAGAAAGATAGGAAATTTTAAACGAGCAAACATTTTTAACTTGTTAAGTTTAATTATCTATGAAACAGCATTTTTAAATAAAATAAACAATACTTTGAGATGATGCAAGGTTAAATTTGTGATCATATAAACAGAATAACAATAAATATGTTAAATTAATATATATTTTTTAGTAAATTATATTTCATCTTGTTATTGACATGGCCAAATTAATATATTTCCACTGATCAACAGCTCGTGTCATGGTTAAGGTACTCACCCAATGATGATGTCTTTCCACAACCATGAATTTTTGTAAAGTTGCATCAGCCGACTGAAACGGTTTAACCTGTAGTGTCGCATGTTAAACTCATCCTTGGGAGGACCTAAAGAATAAGTTTAAATTCACTGTTGTTTTAATGTTGTATAATTTCTGGCACAGATCTTAAGCGATGAATAAACACTTTTTTGACTGTAGGATCATTTGCAACAAATACTGAACACAGATATTATCCAATACAATGTTATTGTTTTCATTGTAAACTTATTCTGAAGATGAAATGCACGCCTAAGATATAGAGTCTCAATAAAGTATAGGTGACAGTTTGAAATTTCATTAATTTTGTTTTAAAAAAAAGAAATGAATTTTGTTATATTTTATCTAATTTCTGTACTTTAATTATTCATTTTGTTGGCATTCTTCGTTAAGCAATAATGATACATGACCATTTGTGTACAATATAAAACCGTATTGGATATCATATTACTAAATTTTTTTCGTTCTAAATACTAAGTCTTGTCAATACTATTGTGTAACTGTAAAACGCTTTACCCAGTAGAAGCCTAAGTTGAAACGTTGATGAAATAGTTTTTCTGAAGCTCAAGTCGATTTTACAGCGCCATGAAAAAGTATTCACCTCCTACTAATAATGTCACATTTTGATGAAATACAAATAACGTAAACAATGTTTTTAATGAACTTGTTTTTATTCAAAACTCTAATGATTAAAGTTAATAGTGACAAGCTTCCCAGTCCCTGCTGATGAGTAGCATCTGCATAACATGATGCTGCTACCATCATGCTTGACAGATGGGATGTTGTTGGCTGGGTAATGTGCTGTGTTGGACTTGCATCAGACGCAACATTTTGGTTTGGTTTGAATTTCGCGCAAAGCTACACGAGGGCCGTCCCTAATTTAGCAGTGACAAACTAGAGGGAAGGCAACTAGTCATCACCACCCACCGCCAACTCTTGGGTTACTCTTTTATCAACGAATAGAGAGATTGACCGTCAGATTATAACGCCTCCCACGGCTGAAAGGGCGAGCATGTTCAGTGGGACATGGATTCGAACCCGCGACCCTCAGACTGTGAGTCATGCGCCCTAACTACCTGGCCATGCCAGGCCCCAGTAACGCTTTGAATGTAGACCCAAAAGCTAAATTTTTGTCTTGTCTGACCACAAACCCTTTTGCCACATCCCTGCAGTATCATCTACATGCTTTGTCGCAAACTGCATACAAGCTTTAAGATATTTCTTTTATAGTTGTGGCTTCTTTCATGACACTCGTCCATACAGGCCAACTTTATGTATGGACCGGGATTTCGTTGATGTATGAACATTGACTCCCATCTCAGACATCTTTCAAAGTCACTATTGGCTTCACAGTTGCATCCCTAATCACTTTCCTGCTTGCTCGGCTGCTTAGTTTGGAAGGTCGGCCTGATCTGAGTAGCGAATGGGTGGTATGAAGCACATTCCACTTCTTAATGATGGACTTCACCGTAAGGTTAAAGTCACCTGAACGAAATTAGCTGAATTACATGCCGAATGGGTGTATCGTCGTGTGCAATCACTATAAGGGATTACAATATACTAAACTTTACATATTATATAGGCTACATTAACGTAACG
>NW_013672527.1:5784-15491 GCF_000517525.1 Limulus polyphemus
TAAACCACGAAAAGTTTGGATCACTTTAAGCTCCTTGGTTCACTTCAATGTGACGTCTTAAACCACGAAAA
Organism: Limulus polyphemus; assembly: GCF_000517525.1. NCBI lineage: Eukaryota > Metazoa > Arthropoda > Merostomata > Xiphosura > Limulidae > Limulus > Limulus polyphemus. The sequence continues at coordinate 5,856 of NW_013672527.1, forward strand.
GTTTGGATCACTTTAAGCTCCTTGGTTCACTTCAATGTGACGTCTTAAACCACGAAAAGTTTGGATCACTTTAAGCTCCTTGGTTCACTTCAATATAACACCTTAAATCATGAACAGTCTGGGTTTCCTTAAATTCTCCCGTTCACTTCAACGTGACAACTTAGACAAGATGTTGTGAGACCACTTTATAATAACCTGTCATGTGATTTGAAATGCAAATAATTATCAGATGTACGACTTGCATAACAGTGAATGGAGAGGGGTGACTTCATAAATAGTTTCATCTTTCTATACCTAGTATCTACTGTGCATGCTGACCATCCCTCATTTATTTTATACAGTGTAACAATCGAAGTACTACAGCTTTTATTAAATTTACAAAAGTTTGCTTCTTATAGTATCCTTTTTTAACGGGCTTGATAGTTTAAAAGTACAATTAGTATAATTTCTGCATGTCAGTCGAACTTATGATTTTATAAAAATGTTGAAAAAAGTCGATTACTTACGCCCACATACAACTATGAGTTCATTAATATCCAGGCCAGCAAGGAAAAATAAAAAATACAACAGAGAGACTACATCAGAAACATGCTTTTCTCATAAAATTTTCATTACACACAAGACACATTACTTGGCTTTAAAAATTACATATATAAAGCATTTCAAATGTTTATTATGCTCAACTGATTTCCACAGATACATAAGGTGTGTGTGTGTGTGGGGATGGAGATCATCTAATGTATATATACAATTTAAGAATCTATACTCAATTAAGGAAGATACTTTAGAGTTTGGTGTAATTTTATTATTCATTTTCAAGACTTCACCATATCAAGGTCACAATAATACAACTTTTCATGACTAATGGTGAGTTAAATGGCCATTCGGATGTAGTATCTAACGATAGCTCTTGTCACGTGACGAAACTATGCTTGTTCAGGCATAAGGTAGAATGATATAAATCCTACAGAGATATGATATGTAAATACATTATGAGGTAAGGGCACCTGATTTTAAAGGGTCACATCTTGGAGTTTATAAACGTATGGACAACTAATTACACGAAATGATAAAAAAAACGTCAAATAATAACTTACATCCACTTTCATCAGATCCATCTTTGCAGTCCCACTGTCCATCACAGCGTTTTCTGATCGGATAACACATACCGTTCATGCAAGGTACAAACCCCCGACTGATATTACATTGATCTGAAGTAAAAAATATATATACATTTATTTGTGTCCTTTTACAGTTCATTATCTACAGCTTTCTGGATACGCTCGCTTTGGTCTGTGTTTTTATCTTACTTCCAGCATATTATATTTAACAAAAGAAACGAAAATCTCATTTATTTATCATATTTATTACATTTCTGTTTACTTGGTCATTACAAGTTTAAAATCCGCGGTGCGAACAACAGCTGTCATAACTCACCGCTAGGGGACCCTTTAGTTTAATATCGGAACTCGTTAGTTTGATGTTTTCGCACAAAAACTTTTATTTTTTTCCGGAAAACGTGTTTGTTACGTCTACTAGCTCACGTTTATTCTTAAGACTGTTTGCTTGAGAGGATTAGTTTAACTTCAGACTATGTAAAATAAGATCGATATATGTTATTTTCAGAATGAGTTATCAATACTTTTTCAATTTCGAATATAAACTAGATTTTCTGTCTTGATTTATTTAAACCTTTACTTATTTTCAACACAAATACAACACTGTAATATCTAAACATAATGCTCACTAATAATTAGTTTTTAACTTTATAATATGATATTTAATTATGTTTCTTTTTGATATAATTTATTTAAGGCTAACTTTATGGCACATTTTTAGTTGTTTCAATTATATTTTTTAACTTTATAATACGATGTTAAATTATGTTTATTTTTGATATAATTTCTTTAAGGCTAACTTTACAGCATATTTTTAGTTGTTACAATTATACTTTTTAACTTTATAATACGATGTTTAATTATGTTTATTTTTGATATAATTTCTTTAAGGCTAACTTTACAGCACATTTTTAGTTGTTACAATTATATTTTTAACTTTATAATACGATGTTAAATTATGTTTATTTTTGATATAATTTCTTTAAGGCTAACTTTATGGCACATTTATGGTTGTTACAATTATATTTCATACTTCACTTTCCATCCCAATAAAACCAAAAATAGAACTGAAGTCTCACTGTAATATTTCAAAATTTGTTTTCCCTTTTATGCACTCCAAATCCTTTTATTGAATAGCTTTAACAAAATTACAACCAGTTAACAAATTACAACTAAACTTCGCTTAAGTTTACAAAAGGATCACATCACTCCTTTCCATTTCATAACTTTAGTTCTTTATAAGCAATATTTTTAGAAAAAAATTCTCTGTATATACCAAAATCTTTTACTCTAATTATAAAATATCAAAGCCTCGTTTTTGTCTGCTTCCATATTTTAATCCCTAAATCATATTTTCATTTACTGTAGGCTTTATTAATAATAATGATGGTTTTTATTCATTTTTTATCAAGACTTCTTGAACCTACGTGTTTTTCTAATATCATGAATATAAATGTTTTATAATATTATTTTGCATCTTTAATATACTTATAATCTGTTGTACATATTAGTATGGTTGTAAAGGAAGGTGTACATAAAAACTTTATAATTATAACTCATATTTCTAATCATTTCCTGTGTAAAAGGAAGATTGAAATCAAACCAATTAAGGAAATCTTCATATTTCCCAATAGAACTCTCTGAACAAACAATAATTGGCCAAAATGTCAATACCATTTTCATGTCTGTTATTATAGAAATATAAATACTACCAGTGAGAATGTTGTGACTATGCCATACAGATTACATAACAAATTCACTGAAATTACTTTGTAAAGAACATATAAACAGTTTGTAAAGGCTTTCATAACATAAACAAAAATATGGTATGTATCCCAGTATTCTTCACATCCAATCAACAGTACATAAAAACAACGAATTTATACATATTTAACTCTGAATTTCAATCTTCAACATCGATTAAACTCTTGAATTAGTAATGTTTTAACCCATCTTAAATTTAAAACATTAACATATGTAGGTAAATCAATAGTTTTCTTTCCTCGGTCACCTCCGTTTTCAATAATAGTTTTTTTTATGTGAATCTTGTTTGGTTAAGCAACTTATAAAAATATCTAATAATGTTTCACATGTTTTCATCTTTTCTTTCAGTGGACACAGCATATAGTCCAATGTGGCTTTGTTATAAGAAAACACACAATCTTTTCCTTCGTTAGATCAAGAATAGCAACGAGTAAGTTATTAATTTTTGAAATATTATGAGATTTAATAATACATATATATCTTATAGAATAAAAAGGTCAAGGCTAAAGCTCTCAATTCTTTCCTAATGTTTATGATTAAATTATTAATATTTTCATCCACCATTTTTCTCACACAAGTCTGGAAAATTTATTTTAAAATATTTAAGACCTAATATGCGAGTCAAGCTCAAGTTCTGTATGAATATGAAATGAGCTATTTTAATTTTCTTCACAATTCATGGCTTCAGTTTTCTCGATAATAACTTTTAATCCTGATATCCTTGAGAAAAACTTATACAACCCAAAGCTGCTCTTGAAGATTCCTTCAATTATTTTGAAATCAGAATCATATGCATATTGTAATAGTTTATTCTAACTTGTTTAACTAACAGTTCTTGGAATCAGTATTTTTCATCAAACTAATTTCTAGAATCATTACCACCAAAGCATATTAAAGAAACATAGCTTCTCCTTGACTACATCCTCTTTCATTTAGAAAAATCTGAGTGTGTTGTACATTTTGAGTAAGTGTACTTGGAAAATAGATTAACCCATAAACAAATATTTACATCATTGAAATAAACAAAATCCTGAACTTGAGTCAGAAGTTTTTCTAAAGTCAAGTAACAACAATAGACTTGGTGTATTAATATTTTCAATAAAACTAAATATGAAATATAATAGTAGATAATATAAATATGAATAATGATGGTAGGGTTTTATTAAATTATTCTGGAAGGATGTGAACATTCAGTTTTATATACTACAATCAATAAAACTATATTTCAAAAATTATCTGGGGATAATTATCTTTCTCAGAATTAACATAATAAACAGTACATTCTCTCTGAACGGTTGACAATGTTCTTTCAAACCTAGCTTTTAATAACTCAGCCACAAAATTAAGTCCCTCCAAAAATATGTTTAAAAATACACTGTATAATTATCCGATCCAGGCTATTTACTGCTCTTCACTTTATTAATAACATTAGTCTCCTCTATAAGAGAAATTTCTTCTTCTCCTTTGTTTGATATTTCTAGTTCTACTGTGTCTAATTTATAGACTTAGTGATACTTAGTTATAGATGGATTTTCTGAACTTTAATTTCTTTATAAAAATCAATATAAAATATTCTCATTTCCTTCAGTATTTCATTTGTTTTTATTATTATGTTAACTTTTCTAATTATTAACTTATTTTATGTTTATTCACATTTCATTCATCCATATTTAAAATACATTTTGTGCTTTCTATAATTATTTTACCCATTTTTCTTTCAAACGGATCATACTATCCATTGTACATCTTTTCTCAAATCCTTCAAATGACACTTCTTATCTCAATAAACAATTAAGGTTTAAAGTTTCAGAATCCTTAATATAAAGAGAAGGCAAAATATTACTTCTTTTTCCCACTATTTAATGTCTTAATTTCTATTTTTTCTTTGAAAAGTAGCATAAGAAATTGTAAAAATATATTAATAACCATAAGTAAAATGTCTAAAAATATATTCCTACTTGTAAAATATTTTCTATACCTAAAAATATGTTCTGTGCAAAATAAAATTTCCAACTGTATCCTGTTCTTTTGCATTATTAAATATATTTAACAATATATAATGATAATAATAAAGTAAGTTGTACTTTAAAAATATTACTGCTTTAAGTCTAAACTATGCTATTATTACCATTGGCCTTTTACCGACCAATATTCTTCGTGGATCTCCTTTACCTCTTGCACATCAACACACATCTTTCGATTCACATATCATAAGCTTGCTCCATAACTGTTTTTAAATATATATTTTTGATTTTCCATATGTTATAAATCAGTACATTGTGTTTTTCTTTCCTTTTGAAATAAATCATATTTGTTATTGAATTAGGAGAAAAAAAATGACTATTGTTTTTTCTTTTTGTTGGGGGGGGGGTTCTCAAACTAACACTATGTGTTTGTTCTTTTGTTTTTCTCATTTCTCTTTCAAGCTTATGACTGAATAATATCAATTATCTCAATAATTTTAACTTTTATGTTCATCTGAAAGTTTTTCTACATCACTCCCCCCCCCCCCCAGTGGTACAGCGGTATGTCTGCGGACTTACAACGCTAGAAAGCCGGTTTCGATACCCGTGGCGGGCAGAGCACAGATAGCTCATTGTGTAGCTTCGTACTTAATTACAAACAAACGTCACTCACCTTGTTTAGATAGTTGGAATTTATTACAGTATAGTATCAACTTTTTTCAAATTGAATCCAAACCTTCACTATGATCTATTGTTGATTTACACCGTATTTCTGTGTAATATATTTGCTTGATTACATTTTAGGTTTCATCAAAATTTCCTTGTACTTCAGGCACATTACCATTACATTTACGGTATTACAGAAGTTTCATTGTATTTCAAGCACATTACACTTATGATTTAGGGTTCCCAAAAGTTTTCTCGTACTTCAGACACATTATCATCTTTCTGCTTTGTAACTCATTGCTAACTTTAAACACCATTTCCATTCATATATTCCTGAAATGCTTCAGAGGATTTTTGTTTACATAATTCACTTAAAATTATAATTTTTACAACTGAAACAATTAGTAAAGATAAAAAAAATTACTCTTGATGCCTCAAGCCAGTTCTTAAAATTAAATCTAAATAAACATGCTTTTCTACAGCAGCGCTAGGATTTCCAGGATATTTTTGGCCAATTTGTAAAAAAGCAAAAAGAAATAATATTTAATGTAGCTAGAAAGATTGGCCAAATTCAAAGCCTACACATTTGTAATATGATATGAAATTCAAAGCAAGATTTTAATTTGCGTTTTAAATTACTGATTTCCTGCCCTTTTAGAAACTGGTTTAATTTTAAATCTTTGTGGTCTATCTTTTTCTGTTTTAGAAATGAAAACTACTATTTTTTTCATTGATTATATCATTCAGATCACCGGTTCAAACAATTATGATTTTATAAAACACGAGAGAATAAAAAATGTATAAATCGTTCTCAAATCAAACATATAGAAAACATACAGAAATTCAACCAAATTGCCTCCATTAGATCTTAATTCAAAAGCTCTAAAACACTTAGTATTCTAAACAGTTTTTTTATTAATGATTATTACTAATGTAATACAGAAAATATTTAAACTGTGTTTGTAAATGTTTCTTACCTGGTCGCCTGGTAACGTTGGCATCGGTAAAGACGATCAAGTTAGAAAACTGAAATAGTGACATTTACTTGTATTTAATGTTTTCTTTTCATTACAGTTGATCTCTAAACAGCATTCATTGTTTTACACACGACTCATTTAAATTCAAAAATGAATTATATTATTTATATAATAATACTAATACATAGGAAAGTCCTGTTAATAAACAAACTTAGTTATATGTTAAAGACACGCTTCGGTTATATTTTTATCTGACTCTAAAACACGTGTCATTACTCTAGCTCATAAAAATGTAAAAGAAACATGTAATAATTGGAGTGCGCCCATACCTAGGATGCCCACCTGCCTAAAATAGATATGTTGTCTTATCTAGTAGTAACTGAATTAACTTAGTACTCTCTACATACACACACACACAAATCACAAGGACTCTAGACCAGATTATTTAACTTGGAAGCATGCAAGCTAACCACTAATATAAATAAAATGTTATGAACACGAATAAAACTACTAAACAACTGATTTAGATTGAATGATGTGTACATTATATATAATTATATACAATATGAAATTGCACGCTGAGAAACCCAAAAAGGAATAATCTAAAGATACTCGCGAATCTTAGGGAAATAGCTCAAAATAAAATAATCTAAAAACACTCGCCAATGTTAGGAAATAGCTCAAAATAAAATAATCTAAAAACACTCGCCAATGTTAAGGAAATAGCTGAAAAATAAAATAATCTAAAAACACTCGCCAATGTTAAGGAAATAGCTCAAAATAAAATAATCTAAAAACACTCGCGAATCTTAGGGAAATAACTCAAAATAAAATAATTTAGAATACACAAATTGAGCACATTCGATAAGCAGGGGCTGTGCTATCTTCTTCCCGGAGAAGGGGTTGAGGTGAATTGGTAATAAAATTGAGGGAGCTGCACTCTACATCTCGTGAGCACACATACTGTAATATTTAGGAAGTGAACCAGCTATAAAAGTAAGCATTTTTCGTGAGTAAGGGGGCTATAGGGAGACTAGCGTCAATTTCAAGATAGCTTCAGCCCTCCCCCTTCCACCGCCCCTTTATAAGTAAACACATGCGTAATTGGAACACTAAAAAATGCACTGGTGAATACCAGAAAAATAGCTCAAAATGAAATCATTTAGAGTAAACAAGTAATTTCTTTTTCGAATATATTAGAAGTGATAAACTAAACACAGAATATATCAACATTTAAAATATCCAATAGAAAAGTTTTTTTGTTATTTTACCTCAAAAATTCGATTGGTGTCAATACCATAAGTTGAAGCTGGAAATTGAATGACTTCATCAGGTTCTCCCTCTCTGGAGTGAAGGACGTGCATGAGAGTTCCGTTGGCAGATTCGTCAAATGTCGTCATTTTGTATAACACCTTAAAACATAGATTCGTAACGAACTTTACTGTGTAACACAATATTAAATCATATAAAAGTATATGAACCATTATCTCAAGAGTATGAAATCTAACCTACGGAATTCTAAACGAAAAACTACGAAGTTATTAACTTTATCGAGTGAAAATATGAAAAACAATTTAAACAACTTGAACAATAACCTATATTCTAAACGCGTCACCTAATTTATAGGTTAAAATCAACAGATTGTACAAGTTTGAAGAATAAATACGGGAGTTTCAAAGTATAGCTTATAAGACTGACTTACACATGGTTGAGTAAGTAATATTAAAACGATTTTGAATATTTAAATCAGCAAGTCATATGACAACCACATCCGATATAAAGTCGCAGTGGAACGGAATGTACAAAAACTACATGTTGACATTGCTTGACTTTGTGTAGATGGATGCCATCAAAAACTGATCGCTTTTGGAAAGGGTATGTAATAGTCCTTTCCGATGAAAAATATTCATACACTCATATCATAAAGATTTATTCAAATAGGGGGGGGGGGGAGAGTTAGCATTTTCAAGACGAGGATATCCCTTATACTTAATGGTATTGGAAAATAAAAGAATATGGATCAACTTGGGATTCCAGAACCATCCAGAAAGAGACCCGCAACAGTCGCGGTAAACAAAGAGTAGCGCATGTTACGGGCAAGAATCTACATACACAATGGCCAGTGATGGTTTATTATTATTGTTTTTAAGAGTGGAGTTAACAACTGTTTTACGCCTAAATTCCTAATTTTGTTGATGAAAGAAAAATTTAAACAGGTTACTTTAAACAGCTTGTCTGTTGAATAATTTAGAAGAATAAATTAGTAGAATTACTACTACCCAGTCTTCAAATATTGTGTAAATATAGGTTTACCGAGGTGAGTAAAGTAAAACTCAAACACCATACACATAAGATATAGAAAACGATTCTATACCTCCTGAAATGCCACTCAATGGCATAGTGGTATGTCTGTGGACTTACAACGTTAGAAATCGGGTTTCGATACTCGTGGTGGGCATAGCACAGATAGCCCTTGGCGTTGCTTTGTGCTTAATTTCAAACAAACAAACGAACCTCCCCAAATTAGATGATATACAATTAAACATAGATTATTTTATACACATATGCAAGATCTATGACTATTAGATGAAATGAACGAAGATTTCAATAAATAGGATTTCGATCTAATATTACAATCTTAAGAATGTAAAACATGAGGCGGCTGAGAAAGATAGCTCGACGTTCAGAACTGGAAGATACTATTACCTTTTGTACAGTAATGAAACCAGGCAGAGGGAAACATAAAGGACATAGAACAGGTAGCCCATTGTGTAGTACAAACAAACAAACTTAAACATCTCTTCTTAAATTTATATGTATTATAGTCTTGGGATACAAACTTTGGTTGAATTCACCCAAAAACCTCCACAGAATTACCGCTTTGCTACTGAAGGGCGAATGCTTAAGTAATCTGTTATCTTAGACTTATAAGTGTGGATTATAATAGTCTGCTACTTTGTCACAAATGTTTCGTAAAGTATTCACTTTATTCGTTATTCCTTTGTGATTAGTCATTAAAGCATTTGTGAAACTACAACAAAAAATGATTAAGTAAGAAGAAAATATCTTAATGATACGTAAAAAAATAAATAGCCTAAATTTATACCATCTCACACTGAAACTAAAAATACAAGTTTTGAGTTTTTA
>NW_013672527.1:16491-18552 GCF_000517525.1 Limulus polyphemus
TATCTTAATGATACGTAAAAAAATAAATAGCCTAAATTTATACCATCTCACACTGAAACTAAAAATACAAGTTTTGAGTTTTAATTTGTTTGTTTTTGAATTTCGCGCAAAGCTACACGATGGCTATCTGCGCTAGCCGTCCCTAATTTAGTGTAAGACTAGAGGGAAGGCAGTTAGTCGTCACCACCGGTGACCAACTCTTGGGCTACTCTTTTGCCAACGAATAGTGACATTGACCGTCACATTATAACGCCCCCACGGCTGAAAGGGTGAGCATGTTTGGCGGGACGGGGTTTCGAACCCGCGACCCATAGCTCGCGAGTCGATCACCCTAACCACCTGGCCATGCCGGGCCCTGAGATTTAATTAATACAGAAACTAAGTTATTCGTGTACGGTGCTTTGGTATTAAGAAATAAAGTTTTATGCATAATAATCTAGATTCTTCTTATATCATTTAAGTGGGTTGTAATTAAGTACAAAGCTACACAATGGCCTATCCGTAATCTGCCCACCACGGTATCAAAACCCGGTTTCTAGCGTTGTAAGTCCGCAGACATACCGCTGTGTCACTGGGGGGGGGCTGTTATTTAAGATTGAATATTGTGCATATATTTGTAATATAAGACTGAAAATTAGAAAATATAAAATAAACTTGTATTACAGCAACATTTTATCGCAACAACCATTTCCTACGTCTACATATACGGTTCTGTAAGCATTGAGTTATTGTGGAATGTAGCTTATGTGAATCAGATCAAAATGTTAACGATTTTTATGGTGGTTCAAGCAGAACTATAATTACAGAAAGCCTGTAACATATCAATGATTTTTTTCATAGCTGTAACAGTAAGATAAGTGAAAGTGCCTTGGCTCAATGTGGTTTTTGAATCACAGTAGTAACAGCTTTGGTTTGGTTGTTGTTAACCATAAAGCTACACAATGGGCAATCTGTGATCTGTCCACCACGGGTATAGAAACCCTATTCTTAGAGCTGTAAGCTATACTTATCGTTGAGCCACTTGGGAGAAATAGGAATAAGATTTAAATTTTTATAGGGAAAAAATGTGTTTTCCGTCATTTTATCAATTTATTCAAAGCCAAAGTTTTTTTTTTACCAAAGTTAGTTAAATTTGACTTAATATTACGATATTTCCGTTTCCGAATTAACTCAGCGTGTATTTCCTGTTTCAAAGATCTAAGGACACTGCTATACCGACATCTAAATGTAAATACTAAGCAGAAAAAAAAACATATCCGCTTAACATCCACTATGCTAGCTCTCGACCTATAAAAACAAAACATCAATAATAAGTCCAATACTTTCGAAAGTTAGTTTTATTTATGAAGTGATCTAATAATATGCTAACATATTGAAAAGCTTGAGCTTTAAAACAAAATTTCAGTCTATGTACTTTCTATGTTGTTACCTTTATCACGATGTGTAACAGGGCTACTTTATCTAATTACTGAAACTTGAAAAACACTAAAGTTCCTGAATAACTTCCTATTGGAACTTGTGAGATCTTATTATAAGCAAACTGGGTTAGTCAGGTAAAATGTTCAATAAAATGATGGTCATATAACATACATATATAATGTCAATTCAGCTTATATATAGTTTAATTAGATAACGTGACTGAAATGTATCAATTAAAAGGAGCAGAAATTATATTGGAATATTCCAATAAAATGAAAACATTTTTCTAATCTAGGGGGGGGGGGTATTTGGATAAAATGTGTGGTTACAATGACTTGGCTTCTACACTTTTAGTCTGGGTGTCTGCTTAGATAAAATGTGTGGTTACAATGATTTGGCTTCTACACTTTTAGTCTGGGTGTCTGCTTAGATAAATGTGTGGTTACAATGACTTGGCTTCTACACTTTTAGTCTGGGTGTCTGCTTAGATCAAATGTGTGGTTACAATGACTTGGCTTCTACACTTTTAGTCTGGGTGTCTGCTTAGATAAAATGTGTGGTTACAATGACTTGGCTTCTTCACTTTTAGTCTGGGTGTCTGCTTAGATAAAATGTGTGGTTACAATGACTTGGCTTCTTCAC
>NW_013672527.1:19404-24146 GCF_000517525.1 Limulus polyphemus
AAAATGTGTGGTTACAATGCAGACACCCAGACTAAAAGTGTAGAAGCCAAATCTTAGATAAAATGTGTGGTTACAATGATTTGGCTGCTACACTTACATCGCCATGGTTGAGCTCACTGCCGGTCTGCATCCTATACAGTGTTTGGTCAACTGCTGCCATGCCCACGTACGTTCCAGGATGACCACTAACAGTCACTTCCACAGACTCATTTGTCGTGTTGGTCTTCGTCAAGCTCACAGTGAACTGCACAATAACAACATTTATAGGTAACATCACATAATTAACGAACATTCTCTTAACACTGCATTCCATCATAAATAACATATTATTACGAAGTGTGTTAAATACTGGTATAAGATACTGTGATTCCGTAACCGTTGTCCGCTATTAGTGTAATTTCAAGAGCGTAAAATGTTGTATGTAAATATAAGTAGTGTGACGATTGTGCTTGTAACTTATATACAATAAATTAGTGAAAATTATAAAAAATGTTACATAATTTTGTCTGGAATGTATATGAAATGCTTTCTTAGCCGATATTATACAGTAGTAAATATTCTTTGTATACGTCTGCCATTGTTACTATTGTTATGCAACAGGCCATGGTTTATGATTTAAAACTTTGTTTTATTGTTTTTAACACCCAGTTCGCGAATTAATGAGACCGAATTCAGAGGATTAGATAGGCTAGAAAGGAGTGTCAGTATTTCCGGTATTCAAGCTAGAACCTTAAAAACGTGCTTCGATAAAGAGGTCGAACTGTTAACTTATAAAAAAAAAACAACACTTCACACCAAAACGAGCTCGCTATTAACGGTGTTCGTCCAAGATGAAGTTGGCCGGACTGTATTGCTCTTACACAAAATAGTAGAAGTATTCATGTTCAGCAAGTATCGCACTTGGTTACATTATAGGGGCAAGCTCTACCGACAGAACTCGCAAAAACCGCAGAGAAAACGATTTTATAGAACTGAGGACCCAGATCTTGTATGACGCAACATGTGCCACCACTACCGTATTTTATGGGGATTTTGGATTAAGATACTGGTTTTATCTCCTCAAAGCCTGGAAACTAATGCGAGTTCGGCTACGCTGGTGGACAATTCAGATTCTAGACATTGAAATAAGTTCAAATCTCTATTCAGAATTTTTAAAAAAAGAGCGTATCAGAAAGTTTGTTTGAGAATAAACCCACGAAACATGTCTCCCTGACTTTAAGACTGGGTGTTAAGCCCAAAACTACACAATAAGCTGTTTGCACTGTGCTCACCGCGGTTATTCAATCTTGACTTTTAGTGTTACAAACCCTCCAGGTTGAGCCTTGGGAGCAACTTAAAAACACTGATTTTGTCAAATTCTGAAAAGTTATTCAATTAACCTTATTAAGGTTATCCTAACAACAGTTTTAAGCAAACAGTCTCAAGCTCAGATCTAACTGAAAGTAAGTTGAACATTTCTTTCCTCCAAAGATACTATTTAACAATAACCTTCAAAAACGTATCTTTACCCAGTTAATGAAATCTTATTTAGTTTCTCCTAAACATACATATTTAATATATAGGCATCAAATATAATATTGAAAATTGCCTTATGTTGATAAAAAGAATAATTAGTCAGAGAACACAATGATTTCACTTATAACCAAATCGAAATCAGAGCGAAAACATATCCATACTTTTTACAGTATGACATAGCACTTAATACAATCGGACTTAAGCATCGAAAACTTGCAATATGTGGTAAGCTAATTGGTAACAGTTCCTGCATGAAACTTTCGTATACCAGACGAGTGCTCTACCAACTGAACTAAAAGTTTGACGCAGTATCATTTGCTAGTAAAGCACTTTTTTACAACACAAGCTACATTCTTCTTTCCTTATAAACAAGATCCGTCCTCGAGTCTTATCTCATGATCGTGGTATGACCTTTGGTTAGGAGCCAGTTCTTTCTTGTGGAATTTCAAGTTTTTCGTTTCCTGCGTGCAGGATTCGGATCCGAGGTTTTTTTTAACATCACACGAGTGCTCTACGGAGTGAACTAAAGGGTTAACTAACTAACATTTTTAAGTAAAGCACTTTTTAAGATCTCAAACAAACCTTTCTAACTCTTTCAAAATAAAAAAGGGGGTTTATGGCTTGTGTAAGAGAAGTTTAGGCAGAAAAGAATGTACTATATTGGAGATATTTGTGGACTGTACTGCCTTAACAGTTTTTGGTTGATGCAGATCTGTGCTAACAGTTCAAAACGTCGTCCAAAAACTTTTTAATACAATCCATAAAAGTCTCCAATCAAGTGTTTATTGCTGTCTAGTGTTTCCACTGAGATTTAGCACTGGTTTTCTTAAGTTGTCTCTACTTATATATATATATATATACAATGAACCAACTGCTCCTTCATAGGAGTGTGTAATGTACTTAGTGCATATTGTTTTTTTTTCATTTGCCTTAAATAATGCAATAGTTCCGAAATATTTCTATTTTTACATAATTTACATCCTACATCCAATTTTCTCTCTGTATACAGCGTTCGCTGTTAAGCACAAAGAGTGAAAAATCGGCTTAATCATAATACACAAGTACTGTCTACATACAAAATGGCCTAAAAAGGATGTTTTCATCATCATGATATTTTGTTTAGTTCTTTATGAACGTATGTATATGAGTATGCGTTTATATCAAGCAAAATATACATAAGCTTTTGTAAACCACGAAATAAAATAAAAACAAGAGTGGAGCAGTTACTGAAAAAGGGGTGAAATTTGAATTTCATTTTTTGCATTTGAGTGTTTATATTGTGGGAATACGACTCTAAAATCCATGTTGGGACGAAAATGTTTTGGGGAAATATAAAAAACTAAAATTCCAGATCTTAACGTTAACCAAAGTTTCAAAGATACAATTGCATTAACCACATGAGTAGATAAGAATGCATAGGATTGTCGCCATTAAGTTTTAAGAAAACATAAATCTTACATTGTTCCTGGAAAATCCATCTACTGGAAACGTCAAGCTATCAGCAACAACCACGCCCCCTCGGGCAATATGGTAAATAACAATAGTAGCAGTAGGCGCCATTTCTGGAGACAGAGCTACTGCAAATGTTTTAATGCTCGAAGTCATTTCTTCCTGCCCAGCTAACAGAATAGTTCCCTTGGAAATAACCTGTTCATACATGGGGAATGGAAAAGGTGTTTAGAAACGGAAAAACCCTCACAAAATACGAGACGTGCTTAGTAAAACAGCTTCAAATAACATTAACACAAAACCAAAAATGCTCATCTATATTGATGATGTATAAATCAAGACTTCTTTCGCTACTGTTGATATATACATATTTCAATAGATGACATAGCACGTAATAAACAAGAAACAAATTAGAACAATTCGAATAAAATTTGTATTACATTTGTGTATTTTATTGAAAATAACACATGCATTGTAAAAAAAAAATCAAAAATTCAAACTTACCACGTATGAGAAATTTCCTACAAAATAATCCGCCCTAACGTGGAGAATTATGAATTCACCGACCTGTTTTGTGAAAATGAAAAATAGAAACATATATTACTTCATACCATAACACTCAAAGTTTTAGCTGAAGTAACATGGAAGTTGCAGAAAATTAGTACAATCGAATCTTTATATTTTGTTACATTTTTTTCAGGCTATCTGAGCAGAGGGAACAGACATAAGTAGAGTATTTCAAACAACCAAATAGATCGTGGGAACATACCAATACAAAACCGAATAAAGGTACTTTGTTTTAAACAACGAAGAAACTTAGGAAAACAGTAATACATAATTGCTAAACAGTCCGAAAAAATGTTTAGAAACGCAATAATATACACTTTACAAATAGAACGTTATTTAGATAAACAAATACAAAAGGAAACCCAATAATGCATTTGATTCCACATATAAAGCTCCTTAGACAGCAATAAAATGTCAGTAATTTAACAATACACAAATTAATACATCAATTTTTCACCTTTGGGTGTTTAGTGCTGGTAACCACCTGAAGATGACGTTCAGTTGGACAGTACGAGGCATAAACAAGAAGATTAGCTTTGGCCATTTCTCCTGTCTCATCTTTGTAACGGGCCTGCAATTAAAAAAAAATATACTTCCTTGCTAAAAAAGGGGTTTACAAAACAAAAAATACATTAAGAGTTAATATTTGTTTACATTGTCAAAGTTTTTATTACATCGCAAAGTTTATCGCTTCAGAGTCGTTCTTAAAGATTTGTTGATAAATATTTTCAGTCAATGCTGAAACAGTTAAACCTTTACTTACTCATCAGTTCGACAATTATTCATTAATATCTTTACCTCTTGTACTGTGTTAGCTCTGTTAAAATATATTTTATACATATTTTTTTTTGTTTTAAATCTTATGTTTCAAAAGGTGTAAAGAAGAGGGTGAGACAGCAAACACTGAATCACTGGAAGTTTATTTCCCACTACCTGCTTGAGCTTATTACGTTGTATGTTATCCAAACTCATTTATGTAATATTTGAAATATGTTAACTAAAATAAACATATTAGTTCGTAACTGAATTCAATGGAACGTTGTAATGAAAAAGGAAAACCTCGCTAAAGTGTGGTCTCGGAATAATGTCAGAATCACCTCATTATACCAAAGCTTTGCTAAAGAGGTTCTAACATAATTTATAGCAGGAAACTTAACATTTGGGAGACTTTTAATAAAGCTAATAAAAAATACTAAGAAGGTTTGGTTTAA
>NW_013672527.1:24240-26289 GCF_000517525.1 Limulus polyphemus
CTTTAACTACATATTTCAATAGATATTTATCAACTGAATCATCAGATACCTCTACACTAAGAGACTTAATGCTGTTTAATAGTGTTTTTCCTCCTAGTTCTGTTCGTAGGTCCACCTCCAATTCCCAAAGTCCAGGACGCACGGGCGATACGAGCTCGTGCTTGATGTCTAGTTTTTGAGAACCTCCATTATTCATGGTCAAAGTAGGCATGATATCTAGCTTTTGACTGGACAAGCGCCACGGTGGCAGTTCTGACCCATCACGGTAGGATACAGCAAGCTAGCCAAAACAATTATTAAAAAACATTTCTGTTAATTTTGAAACAAATTTCAAATAAGTATTGACAAACTATTTAAAATATAGTAGTCATAACAGATAGGTAGATCCAAAATGTTTCAAAACTTCACCAGTCTATATACGCCAATAGTAATTGCAGCTATTCTAAAACCATATCTGCATAGATCTTACATAAGCTTTGAAAGGCATAGCCGGCTTGAAGACCTGAGGGAAAGAGCCAAGGAACTTTAATTTGATACTGGAGTTAAAGACGACGGTTTCGGCAAATCCACATTGAACTCGGTCTAACAGAGTTTCACCAACACAAGCCGTCACTAAAACTTTCGGTGTCTCTAACTTTGAAACAAGATGGACCAGTTCTCGCATGTTGAATCGATAGAAAGTCGAACCTTCAAACTAAAAAAAGAAAGACAAGAAGTTAGTGTGTACTTACATCGTTAATAAAACAGTTACAAGTTTAACAGGTAAACTTAAAACACTAGATACGTTGATAATTCATACTGCAATTCTGAACCGGCCTAAATTTTGTAGACGTTTCTAGAAGTTATAATATTAGTTAAAGAATTACCAGAACAATGTGTATTTTGTATTTATGGGAAAACATTTTAAGGATATATGGCGCCGTCCCAAATTCTGAACTACTGACCAGAAGATAAAAGGCCAGTCAACATTACCCTACGACCCACCATGTGCAGTATCGAACGAATTCGAATCCGGCTCGCCAGCTTCGAAATCCTGATTTCTATTTCAGGGCCATCCCCGTCCATGATAAGATAGCACAATTTAATAGGTTTTATTAAAAGACAAATTAAAATCAGTATCTAACTTGACACTTAAACTATGTAGGCAAACTTAAACGTAACTTATATTAATTATAAAGAAACTACATATGAATATGACGATCATAAACAGAAAGTGTACTAACTTTTGCTGCTATTTTTATTTGACACGACTCAAAAAGATACAAGTTTTATTTGAAATAAAAGACATAACGTACGGTATGGAAGACCTGTTGAATCTGCGATAGATGAACCAGATTTTCAAAATTACTAGCATCTTTGTCTAACGGCTCCACCTTTGCTGTTAAAGTCAAGTTTCCGAACACTGGCGATCCCCCTGTGTAGCTAAAGAAGTTAAATTTGTTAAATCTATAGAGAGACTATATATATATATATATATAATAAAATAGATAGCTTCAATACTATTATTAACATTAATTACATTAATTGTTAATAGACAATTAAAATCAGCACTATAAAACAATAATGAACTTAATATCAAATAAGCATTAAGACGTTTTTTTGCAAAATCCAGTGAAAATTCCTGTCGTTACCTTAATATTGTCTTGGTAATAGCTCCCAAATTGTCTGGTAGATGGGATATCTCCAACACATTAGGGAACTATTATCACAGACAATATCCGTTATGACTTTAAGATGACGACTAGGATTTAGAGTGGATTTTGCAAAAAAAAACTTCTAAATGTTTATTTTATATATATACACGTGTGATTTTGTTTCTTTGCTCAAAACTGATGAAACATCGTGTATATATGTATATATCACGGTGGCGGTTTACATTTTTAGTGTACGAAAACTGGGGTTTATTCTGTTAGCCATTATATATACACTGAGTGGTCACAAGTAAATAGACACCTAATTTTTCCTCATTTAACTGATTTATGCCAATTAATCTGTGTTCACAGAGCACTATATAAATGAAAATGGTCCGCACACTAATTATCTTGTGCT
>NW_013672527.1:27289-29976 GCF_000517525.1 Limulus polyphemus
AAAAATTTCATTTTTTTTCTGAAATGGTGGGGTCTATTTACTTGTGACCACACTGTGTGTATATATAGAAACAATGACATATTGAAACAAATTTTATTAGAAGATTCTCACTGGAAATAAAATACAAATATCTAAATATTAGTGTTAATTAGAAAATCGTGTGGCTTCGAAGCTCACAGGCAGTCCTGTTGTAATTTTTATAGACATATGGTCTTAAAACATGTTTTTCATCTTTATCGTGCCTATTCAGATTCAATCTTTGAAACGCAACTTAAAGAAAACGAACACGTATCTTTTACATATAATTTGTGCCTAAAGATCCTGAACTTAGAACTTATTCACACACAAAACAAGTTGGAAAGTATAGTCTGTCAGTCAGCAAGATAACATAAACAAATAATAAAAATTGATTCATAAAAAAGAAAATTTGTTCTGCATTCTTTCTCATGTCATCCCCATGTTTAGTAACTTTTTGAAATCAAGCGAAACGGGCCAGGTGGAACATTAAGTCTAAGGTTCGAGTTTAACGATATGCTTTTGAACACGATCCGTGTTATAAAAGTGGTAGTCATCTTACTATTCGACTATGAATATAACTATTCTGAACCTTGTGGGGTCTCTGAACTGGTCATTTGTCCTATGTGTCGCATAAGATGCTGTTCAAGTTAATCAATACCAGCAACAAGTGAACGTTTTAAATACACAGGGGCCTCTTAGGGGGCACAGCGGTATGTCTGCGAACCTACAACGCTAAAAACCGGGTTTCGATACCCGTAGTAGGCAGGTCACAAATAGCCCATTGTGTAGCTTTGTGCTTAATTACAAACAAATAAAAATACACAGGGCTAGTATAAAGTTAGTTGGCCTATTCTAAGTCACATAATTCCAAATGTAGACACTGGTAGGCTGTTGTTTACCAAAAAGGTGATGGGAAAATCGTTGACGGTGGAAAAAAATATGCCACTAGTTAATTACTTACGTACAGGACCATGCGCAGTACAGAAGTGGCAGAGACAAACGTTTTTCGTCCATTCTTTTCCTTTCTTTTTAGATGGCTCCGAATAGAAGGCATCTAGTGTTAGAATTGCATTTATAAATCATTATTACACAACCGATCAAATCGACGATGCAGAAATTGCACTGACTGAAACTAGTGCCCCTGAAGGGTCGTGCAGCCTTGCATCATATCTAGTATTGATTAGAACGGAGTGGTCATCTTCCAAGACCAGTTGAAGTTGTCACGCGGAAATTTAGATAAACAGCACTCGATATTACAGAAACAAGTGCACGTGGAGAATGCAGCACCAAACAGATCGCAAACAATGTAGAATCCCACAAACAAGTCTGGAAGGTTGTGTGCAAAATGATGATACTGTACCTAAACAGGATAAACAGAATTCAGGAATTGGAATCAGAAGATGGACATCAACGATTAACGTTTGCACTCGAGTATTTATCTAGAACAACCGGTGATGGCACATGGCTTGACAGAGTTTTATAGATTGGTGAGACCGATTTTCACTCCAAAGCCAGGTCAACACTCGAAGCTCCGTTATCTGGGGAGAAACAAACCATGCATGATAAAAAAGTTAGAGTATGGATCGTTACAATCACTTTTGTCATTGGGCCGTTGCTCTTTGAGGGCGCCACCGGTATCCAGTTTCATACGTGATAGTTAATAAACTACTCTAATATCCAACTATAGAAAATCATGTTATTCCTGAACCTCGGAAAAGAATTGTTTTGGATGAAACAATATTCATGCAAGAGGGCGCTCCACTTCACATTGCACGATCTGTTGAGACATTGCTGTGAAATGTAATTGGATATTGAATACTAAATAGACATGTTCTATCCATATGGACAGTACTCCTGTCGAGTTTTGATTGTGGCTTTAATTGAATTCCCTGGTTGACCGTGATAGCACCCGCTGCCACCTGCACATGTTGGATATCGGACAGCTCCGTGTACCAAGTTCTCTCAAGAATGGAAACAGTTGAGGAAAGCAATGGTGGTTATGTTGAAAATCACACTTAATCATCCTGTTAGGCATGTTTCAATAAACAGCATCCCGTGGCCAACCTTATTTATTTACTACCTATTAGTTAGAAGTTTATGATTCGAACACAAAAAAGTATAAGAGGTATCGTTGGAAAACTGTAGGGCATTGAAACTAAATACACCTTAGGACATGTAGACTAGAAACTATTAGATGATACAAAAAAAAAAAATGATTTTGTAACATAACGGCTTAACGGTCCTGCTGAAGTTTTTTGTTTATTCAACTACACGGTTGTACTCTGAGAGTACAAACGTCTATATAAAATTTCTGGATAATGTTGGATTTGTTTTGGATGAAATGAAACACTTACTTTGCAATGACGTGACCGTGAATATAATCGTTGGTGTTCATGAAAAACGCTGGCATAATTATACTGACTTCATACGGGGGCTGATCTGTAAAACAAATAAAATTTTTTTATAAAATTTAAAAATTGTGGTACAACATCAAATAAACCCGTTATTATAAATGTTAAAACCAATGACATATCTCTGTACAAAATCACTTTATCAGCTGTAACAAATCATTTTTAATGGCTGGAGACGGCTTAAATGGATAATGAAGAAAAACTTTAATATAAGTTTAACATGACAGTAAATGTACAACGTTTCGACAAGGTTTTGTC
>NW_013672527.1:30976-31911 GCF_000517525.1 Limulus polyphemus
CTCTGTGGGATGTTTGACTCAATATTAACAAAATAGGAATAACTAAACTTATCATTACTCGATGTTTCTGTTCTCCCTGTGGGATGTTTGACTCAATATTAACAAAATAGGAATAATTACACCTATCATTACTCGATGTTCCTGTTCTCTCTAAAATCATTTTTAGTTTCCATTGAATATCAGACTTGAAGAGATCAGAAAGAGTGGCCTCAAGAACATACGCAACAATTCTAAGAACTTATGAGTGTAAGCAAAGACGAATATGGTATAATATGTTAACCGTATTATATCTGCCATATCCAGTGCCGACGAGGCTTTTCGCTAATATCAGGATTCCCAAGGCCTGCTATGATACGACAAAAGTAGTAGTGGTCTAGGCGCTATTTATTTCAATAACTTTCATAGAAACGACTATTATGGTGCAAGCTAGATTAAGTAAGTAAATTATAATTACAATCATTTTTATATATACTTCATTTACACATCAGATTTTTAGGGCAAGGATTAATAACACATTAACAAGATTAGGTATAGTACTGGAGAAAGACAGGGAATTAGAATTCTAAATTCTCCTCTCTAGTTAGACTCGTTTTACTGTATGAATACATCGCTGAGGGTGATATTTCGATTTAACAAATGTGCATCATCGTATGGTGTTTTTAGTTGTATAAGGTTTGAACAATATCGAATGATAGATTGGATTTCACATTTATTTGTAATGTGGGATATTATTTGTTATTGCAGTTGGTTCTATTAGAAGGACATGTCAATAAATTTTACCAGTTGTTGTCATTATTAGTTATGACTGTTAGTTAATCGATGCATCTGATAAATATTTGGGGTTAAAATAAACTATGTCATCGCAATATTCATCTGTTATGCAACTTCTGAAATTTTGGAGAAACGTTTGTTAACCGCAAAGCTACAAAATGGGC
>NW_013672527.1:32911-46304 GCF_000517525.1 Limulus polyphemus
AACTTTTTTCCAGGTGTATATAACAAATGCATACTTGCGCCTAACACATTTCATATAAACTACAGTCAGTTTCGATCGTACTGTTCAGTATAAAATCTTAAAATCATAGTTTTCATCAAATATTTTTAGTAGTTTCTCATTCATAGTCTATCTGTATCTTCTTTTTGTACAATAATTTTATATTGTTAGGTATCCTTGGATGCGTTTTTATTTCCCAAATGAATAGCTTCGCTTTAATATCCTCATTAACGAATTCCAATATAAAAATACGTAGTTGGAAATACGGATTTAAGTTTTTTATTAAAAAAATCAAATAAAATTGTCACAGAAAACAATCGAAAACCAGAGCCCTTTTCAATAATCTGCCCCCAAACTATTTAATAAATCAATAATAGGAGATTTTATGGCCAAATACAAAGAAAAAAAAAACATCTGTTGGAGATGGCGCGTACTCGAAATAACAAATGGATTCCTTTTTTGAAAATTGATCTTTTAATCGTTTTCGTAAGAGCGTTTCTTGTGTAATGTAAAAATGTTACATATTATTTGTAGCTCTAAGTAAAGTTTTCGGAAGTAAAAGAATAAAATCTTATTTCTATTGCTCCATCACTGATCGATAAAACATTATCAAACAAACGGGCAATGCAAGGTATACAATCTAATCAAATATAGCATGATATTTATATTTTTATATAAGTAGATACCGGATATATATACATTGGAACCGAACAGTTTTGGATTGCTTTTTTTACTTATTTTCGGCAATAAAATATAAGAAAAATTCTTGCAGCATTTAACCACAATAGGTAAAGCAATAGCAGGAGTAAAAGAACATCAGAGATAAGAAAAATACTGAACTTAAGGAAAATCTGAAAACAGAATAGTAGAACTGCTGATGTTATTTAGAATGTTTTGTTATGAATTTCGCGCAAAGCTACACGAGGGCTATCTGCGCTAGCCGTCCCTAATTTAGTAGTGTAAGACCAGAGGGAAGGCAGCTAGCTAGTCATCACCACCCACCGCCAACTCTTTGGCTACTCTTTTACCAACGAATAGTGGGATTGACCGTCATATTATAACGCCTCCACGGCTGAAAGGGCGAGCATGTTTAGTGTGACATGGATTCGAACCCGCGACCCTCAGATTGCAAGTCGAGAGCCCTAACCACTTGGCCATGCTGGACCTTGTTATTTAGAAAGACAGAATAATAGCAAAAGCCCTAACAGAAGTTACTGAAAATAAGAGATCAAAATAGCAAAAGCGTGAACAGAAGTTACTGAAAATAAGAGATCAATATAGCAAAAGTCCTAACAAAGTATTAAAAATACGGGACTAAAACAGCAAAAGCGCTAACATAAGTTATTAGAAATAAGAGATCAAAACAGCAAAGGCGCTAACAAAAGTTATTGAAAATATGAGACTGAAACAGCAAAAGCCCTAACAAAGTATTAAAAATACGGGACTAAAACAGCAAAAGCGCTAACAAAGTATTAAAAATACGGGACTAAAACAGCAAAAGCGCTAACAGAAGTTATTAGAAATAAGAGACCAATACAGAAAAAGCTCTAACAGAAGTTATGAAAAATAAAATGTCAAAACAGCAAAAGCGCTAACAGAAGGTATCGAAAATAAGAAACCAAAATAGTAAAAGCCCATAACAGAAGTTAAGCATAATCAAAAATGTGAATAATCAAATCTACAAATAAAGTTTTAAAAAATCAGAAACCATAATATATAGTATGAACGTTGATGTTACAAGAATTGGAAACTATCAATACCAAAAGAGCTAACGGATGTTGTAGACAATCAGAAATTAAATATCTAAAAACACACTGAATAAAAGTGCTAACAAAAGTTATAGAAAATCAAAAACCAGAAAATCAATAGCGCTACCAGAAGTTATTGTAAAATCACATACCCCTACAAAATATAAAAGCGCTAACAAAAGGTATAGAAGATCAGAAACCAGTAAAATGTAAAAGCGCTAGAAAAAGTTATAGAACATTAGGAACAGTATATTAAAAGCGTTATCAGAAGTTACAGAAAACCAGAGAATCAAACCAAAATATTAAAAGCGTTAACAGAAGTTACGGGAAATCAGATAATCAAAACAGAATATGATAAATAGTTGAACTTTTTGCAAATCAGAAAACAGAATAGCATAAGCGCTAATAAAATCTATAAAAATCACTTAGAAACTAAACTTCTCAAAATAAAGTTGTAGCAAAATTAACTAGTAAATTAAATATTGGGAATAAATAGCACGAACCTAGCTCCTCAGTGGCTCAGCGATATGTCTGCAGGCTTACAACACTAAAGTTCAGGTTTCGATACCCGTGGTGGGCAGATCACAGATAGCTCATTGTAAAACTTTGTACTTAAAACAACCAAATCAAACCCAACCGAGTCTGAATACTTATAAAGCTAAAACTGGGTTTAACTACCTGTGGTGGGCACAACACAGATAGCCCATTGTGTAGCTGAGAGTTTAACAACAAACAAACAAAAAAGTAATAATCAAAATTTAAAAAATAAATAAACCACAGTCTTATGTGATATATATATAATTTCATATGTAAATACTATTACTCAGGTACGTTACATAGTATACATGTATATAAAATATTTCTCTTTTACGATATCATGAGTGTTATTTATATGGTATCGTTCGCATAGTTTGCGGAAAAGCATAACATTAAAATTTAAATGTTAAACTGAAGAAAATTTTGCAGCATTCAATTGAATGAGGTATAAACGACATAAGTTGCCCAATTATAAGAAACCAAATCGTTTATAGTTGAAGTCGATAACTACGTAATGAAAGAAAAGAAATATTCTAATTCAACTTACAATATTCTTCCACCAGAAATGTCTTTTCCTCGACTTGTCCCTGAAAATGAAAGGAAATCAATACACTAATGGAAGCTAAAATGTAGTACAGAGAAATAGTGTTTGTAGTATTTACTGCAGTACTGTTAGTAAAACGATACGTTTGAAATATGTTAGTGAAATCTTCCTAGAGTGTGAAATAGGTTACCTTCTTTCAATCGACAGTTCAAAGCGAGCGATATATTTACGTGAAACTGACGTGCATAGTGTGAAATAATAATTCATTGTTGATTTATAAGCTATGCTATCTGACGAAGCCTTTACCCAACATTACTATTCAAATTGGTTAACAAAAATACGCCTTTAGAAGTTAAGTAAAAGAAAAAAAAACATTCACGCGCACTGATAAAAAACAAACCCGTTTAATCGATCGTTTTCCGGTTATAGGATAAGTTATTACATAATCAACATCGTGAAATATGTAAGTAAAGAAAATGATAGCTTAACTTTTATTAAACTAATTATACACACACCCTTAAGATCACGCTTTCAAATCAAAACTCCTCCACTACTATTGTTATTTTTATAATGACTTTAATTCATCGAATATCATTAATGAATCTTAAAGCGGCAAAACTTTTATATGTGATAGACAGAACTATCATGAAAAGAAATTAAATACTTGACAGACTGAACCATCATGAAAAGTAATTCAATACTGACAGACTAAACTATCATGAAAAGTAATTCAATACTGACAGACTAAACTATCATGAAAAGTAATTCAATATTGACAGACTGAACTATCATGAAAAGTAATTCAATACAGACAGACTGAACTATCATGAAAAGTAATTCAATACTGACAGACTGAACTATCATGAAAAGTAATTCAATACTGTCAGACTGAACTATCATGAAAAGTAATTAAATACTTGACAGACTGAACCATCATGAAAAGTAATTCAATATTGACAGACTAAACTATCATGAAAAGTAATTCAATACTGACAGACTGAACTATCATGAAAAGTAATTCAATACTGACAGACTGAACTATCATGAAAAGTAATTCAATACTGACAGACTGAACTATCATGAAAAGTAATTCAATACTGACAGACTGAACTATCATGAAAAGTAATTAAATAGTGGCATACTTAAAAATTGATTTGAAATGAAACTCTTTTTTTTTTTGCCATTATAACACACGAATTAAATATCTGATCTGTTACAATAATCCCTCGTTTCGTCCTTTGAAACCTACCTGAGCTACAACGCGAATAATCCAGTTTCCGTAAACAGGTTGTTCGGATAGTTCATATTCTAAGCTCACAGCCCCTGAATACAATACATATAGCCGTTCATTAGTAAACACGTATAACCTTTGATGGGCATAGAATTGTTGAATGTTTTAAGATGTCACGCCTAAGAAATGTAAAACAATAAAACGAAAACTTTAAAGACATATTCAGGTATCAAAATGTATCACAATAAATATAATAAACAAAAGATTTGATTATGAAAACAACAACAACAAAAAACACCGAAATTTGTACTGAGTTGTTATAATTCTGTTTAGACATACCCAAGTTAGTTTGACGAGAAAGCCATTTCTTCATAATTGTTCCCCTTGGATCTAACATATAAACATCCACAGCATCAGAAAACGCCTTAAGGTCGGTCGTGATTGGAATTGTTCTAAAGTGAACTGAGAAACATATAAATAACATTTAAACATACTTTTTCTTTCATTCCATAACACAAACACACACACACACATATTTATATAAGTATGACTGTACTGTTTGTTGTATGTCCATGTAACTACTTCACCAAATTTGGTATGGAGGTTCATTGGGTCTATGGGGAGATACATACAAATTTTCATTTTTGCGTTTCGCGGTTTTCACGGGCGTCTTTTACCACTACTTTGCCCCCTGTTGATGGATCTTTACGAAACTTGGCGTGATGGTTTGTTGGGTCTATGCGGAAATACATGCACACTTGCGGTTTCACATTTTATGTTTTGCAGTATCTATGGGCGTTTTTGAGTTTTTACAATTACATACAAGGGAAGCAACTTTTCATGTCCTAAGATAACCTTTCAGTAATCACGAATTTACATAACTTCTGTCCAGGGGACGGGTACTCCAGTTAGTATATATATGCATACATATATAACTGTTAATATAAAAATAACCAAAACCAGCTAATTGTCAATATGAAAATAACCCTATATGCTAATTGTGAAATTGAAATAACCATAAAGAGCTAAATGTGAATATAAATACAACCATAAAAAAGGTAATTGTGAATACGGATTTAACTGTCTCTAGTATACGAAAGCAAATAATAAAAAAAGTCCAGATTTCGAATGTCAAAACTTTAAAATTTAAACCAAATACCGCCAGAACACCTATAACAAATATGCAGTCAGAGTAACGCTATTATGCACAACAGGTACCATACTAGCTATAAGGACATACTGTAGGTTCTTTTCTTATGTAACAACAGTATTCTGCTTCATTTGGTCAAGGTAGAGATTACAGCTGATAAAAAAGACCATTTTTTCTAACTTTAATCTTTGACCTACAGTAACAAATATACAACGACTGGCTATTTTCTAGTTCACTCAAACTAGATAATGCCAGTTGGATCATTCGTATAAACTCAAACTACCCGACAGTCACACAAGTAGTTAAAAGTATTAATATAGTGAGGTACTGTATAGTAAATGCCCTTATTCTTGTAGTAAGGTACTGTTTAGTAAATCACCTATATTCTTACAGTAAGAACTGTAAACATCCAATGGTCATATAAAGAAGTAATATATAGTAAATACCCTAAATGCATGCAACGAAGTTTAGTCTATAACTACCTTACATTCATATAATGAGGTACTTTAGTTTGTTTGTTTTTAATTAATTATGCACAAAGCTACACAAGGGCTATCTGTGCTCTTGTCACCACGAGTATCGAAACCCGGTTTCTAGCGTTGTAAGTCCGCAGACATACCGCTGTGCCATTGGGGGGCGGTACTTTAGTCTATAAGTACCTTATATAATAAAATAGTATATATCAAACACCCGTTATTTATACAGTGGAGTATTTTATGTTAAACAATGTGTCACCCCATCGTCTACTCTGTATACTTACCCGTCTGTTTCTGCCGGTAGATGGGGCTATCCGTCTGGACGAAGATAGTCATGGACCGCTGAGAGAATTCTAACAAAGTTTGATTAACAAATGCAGTTCCTCCCAGCACTCCATTCATGTTTCCTTCCACGCGCAGTTTGTACACCCCAGGTAAACTAGTAGGAGGTACCTACAGGAAATATTCAGGTTTTTATTTCCAAGTGACTCGAAACCACCACACACACACACACACACACATATATATATATTTGTGTGTGTGTGTGTTTGTCTATATGACCAACAATTGCACATAAAGCTGATAATACCTTTCTCTTTGTAAACAGCGCATTTTGTTCAAAAAATTATATCTTATTTACCTACATGTTTCGATCCTAAAAAATTGCCAGAAACGTCCCGTTACGTTTACTATTCCATTAAACAAGGAAAAATTACTACGTCATAAACTTTTACACGTGTAAACACAGAGATCTGATTTTAGCATCAAGTTTACATAACTGCAAATACTAGTCAACATCGAACTTATTCTTCACCTTCAATAGATCTACTTTTACACATACTAAACTTCTACACCAGTACACGCAGAGCACTACTTCAAAACAACAACTCGTAAACCTTAAATCAACGATTAAGTTCATAGAAATTTCTTACACTTTCATAATAAACTCCTACAAGTAAATATTAGGTCTTTAGACTAGTAATAAAACGTATAATAAATACAAATATCAAACTTCTAGTCCCCTAAAATTAAATGACTGATAATAAATATCGAACTTCAAAACTGTAAACACTGGATATCTACTTCTAAAAATTAATTATCTAAACTAGTAAACAGCATTTAACTACATGTAAACATCAAATCTCTAAGCCCGCAGCAGGAGATGCTAAGTTATGTAAACTTCAGATATATATATAGATACACACAAGTGTGAAACAGAAACGTAAGTATAAATAACACATTTCGTCCTGAAAATAACACATCTCAAATGATAAAGACAATTAGTACTGTATGGATGACACAACTGTTTGATTAATTTAACTTAATTGGATGAATTCAAAATCAATCTGAACGTTGGAAATAAAACTTCGTTTTTGAAACATTATACATATATACCTTTAAAAGCAAAGAATCTGGAACATTAGCCGTGTATTCTTTAGATGTGGAGACTAATTCCACGCCATCCCGCTGAATACAAGCTTGAACCGTAATTGGCACTGTGGCCTTGTAGATGGTGACGGCCAATCGATAAAGCTGGCCGGGCCGTACTAATTTAGAGGCTAGAATAAAGTACGTCCTGAAAAAGTATGTACAGGATAAAAGATTAGGCTTGTACATTAAAGTTGATATTACTTATAAATGAATTCCCACCTATATCTCTACAGCCGGTCTGAAGGCGCTTGTATCTTCTGATTTCTATTTCTTAGCTTCATCAGACGCACAAGAAAACATTTGGAACACATAAAAAACATTGACATACACAAATACACCTAGTTGTAGTTTGATGTTATAGTTTGAGTTAAAAGCTTGTACATTAAAGTTGATATTACTTATAAATGAATTCCCACCTATATCTCTACAACCGGTCTGAAGGCGCTTGTATCTTCTGATTTCTATTTCTTAGCTTCATCAGACGCACAAGAAAACATTTGGAACACATAAAAACATTTACATACACAAATACACCTAGTTGTAGTTTGATGTTATAGTTTGAGTTAAAAGCATGCACTTCAAGCTGGAAGATTAGAAATGTTCATTACGTTATGATACTCCAAAAATATTTAATTTTTCGAGAATGTAGAGTTAAAGTTTTCTGTGTTGTTTAACGTTAAACGAGTTATGAAGATTATACTTACCAAGAAGTAGTAAGGAAACATTCATTCTATTATTTATTTTTGTTTGTTTCCTTCCACCTGTCCATTTCTTTTCTGACTTAGCAATAACACGAGTTAAACATATATAAATATATTATTTCTAAAACAATACAGGATTTATTTCCAATTCGTCTTCCATTATTTCTAAAGAATAGTATTTTATCTCATAATAGGTTATTTTCAATCTTTTGCTTCATCAAATTTATTCCTAGCTATTATATCAATACTGGATATCAGTTTACAAAAAGTCGATAAAATGGATATAAAATACAAAAACTTTGGGATTGTTCCACCTCTATTGTATTAGAATCACCTTCACGTAGTACAGTCACATGTTTGATAGTTTGCACTGTGATTGGCTGTCATCAAACCAACCATTTAGTGTCCACCAGAATAATGCATTTTAAGTAGAGACAGTCATATTATCTCCAGCAGTATTGTGTTGAATGCACTCATGGCTTCTAGAAAAGAAATGTTACATGAAATACGCGTATATATCAAATTTTTTATTGCAAGTGACAAATTGAGGCTAAATTTCATGTTTTAGTAAGAACTGTATGGAAACAATGAAAGGGTTACGTTTGTAATAGAATCGATCGAGATAGAAAACCCAAACTTTTCAAGAGTGATGCTAAGTAACTCAGGGTATGTTCGTTACGTGATACACGACAATCCAGTAGAGTTCTTGTCGATGTATTAACTGAAAGCAGGTTTCAATGTTACACCAGATGGCTTCAATGGATGTGTAGCTGATCAAAAATCACTGGCTGAAATTGGCATCAGATTTCAAATAATTTGATAAATATAACTGGAAGAAGGTAGAGATGAATCAAATTTAAATTGTTTTACAACAATCAACAAAAAGAAATGAGGACGATATTGTGGTCGACGTACAACATCTATAGTGAAGTATGATGGGGGAACAGTAAAAATGTAAGCTACATCTCATCTATTAGGTTTAGAAATCTACACAGATTTATGGCACCCTCACAAGTACAAATGGATTCTTATACATCTTTCTTTTCCCTCTGGAAAAATACCTGTTGGGCATTGCTTTATCTTCCAGCCAAACATGCAGAAAATGTGGTGAAATGATACCTGGAGGAAAAATTACCTATAGAACTATTGTAGCCACGGTTTAGCCTGCATAAAATCCTAATATGAATTCTATTAAGGTTCTATAGAATTAAATGGATACTGAGAAGGAACAAACGGTAGCTTGTACTTACAAGCAACTTAATTGAATTGTGGGGAGTAATACAGGACTATTGGAACAATATTTTATTATCATACTTTAATATACTAATGGGAGCATAAAAAATAGGGTGTACTGCTCTGTTTAAGGTACATACAAAATACTAGTGTATTGTATAACTTATTCACTTTTCTTTTGTATTTTATGTAATACTGTATTGCACTAATGAACGTTTAAATGCAATTACCAACTGTTTGTAACTAATGTATGCGTATAATCCGCGCCTTACCATAATTATTTCAAATATTGTTTTTACTCTTTCCGTAGCTTAATCACTTACAAACGTATTTACTTACAATTTTGGCATCAATTATCAGTGGTGCATCAATCTGTGTACAAGCTATAAAGTTATAGCATGGTAATAACATGAAAAATGAAGTAATATTTCTATAATGTTGTGAGAGGTAAAAGTAGGCTGTTTTACTGAATGTACTTGCAATCTTGTTTTCGACATGAAAATAAACAAACAGCAGAGACAGTATATATCATCCTTTACAAAGCTCAAATAAAACCAAACAAAGAAGGATTGGCAAAATCAATGACCATGAATCAGTATCAGTGTTAATATTCAAGTAGTCTCTGATTGAAATACAAATAAAAATTTATATACTTTCCTCAGGAGCCAAGGAGTTTCTTTACGCTACAATTTGTTGAATATTAAAAGTAAGTTCAATCCGGAAAGTCCCAAAGATGGTGGTTTTGTACGTATCTTTTCGAGACAACTTCGAAACATGTTTTCGTTTGTTAATTGATAAATTTTTAAGTGAAATACAGCATCCTCAAGTCTCCATATCAGCTAGTACTAAGGCCTACCCGCTCGGAGTAAATTCAGTATATATATATATAAAGCCACACTCTTAGCATCATTAACTGAGCAATTATCAGCCTTTTATGCTCCTGATATCACCTTTTTATCTTTATCTTTCATTTGAGATACGAACTATTTCACCTGCGATTCGCTAAAGAAGGTCGAACCATCACGATAGTCAGCAGTAGGATGAGCAGACAGGAACACTTTGAAAGCAGCTACAGGCATAATATTGTACTCGGCTTGCTGCACAATACCTACCAAGGTGGTTCTCAACGGTTCCTGAATACCTCTGCGTGTCATTTGGAGACTTTCATGCTTCTTGTGCTTAGCCGTTAAGCTCGTGATGCGCTGACGGATTTCAGCAACCTTACTATTTCAAATCACTTTTCGCAGCCCCAACACTAAAAGAGTGCGGGAAATGCCTTCTTTTTAGCCAATGCAAATGTCCAAAAATGTTCAATTCAAAGTATGAAAAACCGGATTGGGTAGTTTGTTTTTTTCAACAAAAATGTCCCCCACTGGCTCGTGAGGGGCATGTTAAATTTGTTGACACCAATTTCTGATCAACGGTGTTAACAAAAACAAAATGGTGAATGTTTACATTTTATCCATAGAGGGGGTTGTTATGTATACAAAAAGATGTTTTGCATATGAAAATAACACGATTATGAAAATCCATTTCAGCTTGTTTGGTCACTCTAATTATGATATAATTTCATATAGCTTATTACGCTATTTCAATATTCTGAAGTCTTACAGTAATATTTCTGAAAATAGAATCTATACTTAGAAAATATTTATTTTTAATTTTTAGATATAATAATAATAAATCATTTGAGTCTATCTTTAGCATTATACAAGAGCAATATGTAGATTAGATTTCTTTTACTATATATATATATATAACCATAAACTATATTTAAAAATTCTGCAGCAATACTAAAAATATATTTTGTACCAAAGTAAGATTATAACATCTTTTTTAATTATTAAAACAGTAGTTACGTAAAGCCTGATCTAACGCGTTTTTTTTTTACAATGGTTCGAGTTTTGTCTCATAGCCTCTAACATTAAAGTGGTTGATATCTATACAAGGATAGTAAAATATCACACATCAAAATTATCAATTTATGATTCTTGCATTAATCATGTTATTATTATAGATAAAATAACGACCTGCCTGGGAAAATTTCATCCGGCTTGGACAAGAGTAGTATACATAATCTTAAAGATAACAAAAGACTTACAAAGTTTTTAACAGCCATTATTTTCCTCAGTCTTCTAACGTCCCTCGTCTTTAACAAATGTCAAGTATTATACATTTACTAATGAGCAAGGCGGAACTCACAAAGCAAATGATTTAGTAAGCACTTTTTTTTTCAATTATAGCTTTGTATCACTCTCGTCAATTTTAAAACAGGTGGCCAGAAGTGCTTGCTTCTGGTCCTTTTTTATCTTTTATACCGGAAATGTATAAAATACAATTAGTTGAGACAATGGAAAGCTTGGTGGGAAGATAGGGAAATGTATAAAATACAATTAGTTGAGACAATGGAAAGCTTGGTGGGAAGATAGGGAAATGTATAAAATACAATTAGTTGAGACAATGGAAAGCTTGGTGAGAAGATAGGGAAATGTATAAAACACAATTATTTGAGACAATGGAAAGCTTGGTGGAAAGAATGCGAAATGTATAAAACACAATTAGTTGAGACAATGGAAAGCTTGGTGGAAAGATAGGGAAATGTATAAAACACAATTAGTTGAGACAATGGAAATCTTGGTGGGAAGATAGGGAAACGTATAAAACACAATTAGTTGAGACAATGGGAAGCTTGGTGGGAAGATAGCGTAGGCATTGTGTCAGCTGTTTGCGTTTAAGCTGAGAAACAATTAGAACCAGAAGGGTTAGTTTCGTATGCTGCAGAAGAAAGTTATTCACGCACAAATATGTTGGTATATGATATCTTTCATATGCTTCTTCCTATAATTTGTCCTGAATTTATAATACCACATGTACAACATATCCTGAACTTATAATACCACATGTACAACATGCTGCAGAAGAAAGTTATTCACGCACAAATATGTTGGTATATGATATCTTTCATATGCTTCTTCCTATAATTTGTCCTGAACTTATAATACCACATGTACAACATATCCTGAACTTATAATACCACATGTACAACGTAATTTTCATATACCTCTTCCTATAATTTGTCCTGAACTTATAATACCACATGTACAACGTAATTTGATACAAATTTTTGTTTGTTGTTAAACACACAAAGCTACACAGTGAATTGATTATTCATGCTCTGCTCACTGTGGGTATCGAAACCCAATTTTTAGCAGTATAAAGCCCACAAACTTATCGTCGATCCACCGCGAGGCTTGATGAAAAATATACGAAAAGTAATAGTGTATGGATAATTAATAAAATAAA
Source organism: Limulus polyphemus (assembly GCF_000517525.1). Classification (NCBI taxonomy): domain Eukaryota; kingdom Metazoa; phylum Arthropoda; class Merostomata; order Xiphosura; family Limulidae; genus Limulus; species Limulus polyphemus. Next base: position 45,284 of record NW_013672527.1, read on the forward strand.
ATACAAATCCGGCAGCTTGTTTGTAATTCGGGAAAACGTCCTTTGACAAATAATAATGTGTAACCCATCCAGTCCTAAGCAGAAAAAAAAAAAGTTACGAAAATATCCAGGTCGTAAACATGATGGAATCCTTATACATTTCATCATAAAACTGTTCAAACCACCTTTTTCACATGTTCATTACTTTAGCACCTTACGCGCCCTTTCTGTGGTGGCCTTAACATGATACAAGTCTTGTCTTTCTTGAGACAAATTAATTGTGATGTTGTATAACCTCTACGTCATTCAACTCACGTAAATGAACCGCAGTTCTGGGTCTAAGAGTGTAGACTATCCGTTACCTTGACGTTTCGTTACCTTGACGTAAACTATAGTTTCCAGGCTAATAGCATTACTCTAAAGAGTGTAGTCAAAGTAAACACTGGCGGAGATTAATATATGTTGCAAACAACGTGTGACGTACTCGTTAACTTCGTATTTGCTGCTTTTTTTAAGTATCAGGCTGTGATATGAGGACTAAGACTATTTTATATTTTAATAGAAATTAAATCTGAGAAACTTGCAGCATTGTAGCCGTGTACACGGTTTTATAATATACAGTAGAAATTAGGATATTCTAGTACCAGTTATCCTTTGTTATATTGTACACTGCTACAATGCTGAAAGTTTCTCGGGTTTTACGGTTTTATAATATACAAAATATAACAAAGGATAACCGGTACTAGAATAACTTCATTATTAATTAGCCCAATAAAAATCTGAGCTTAAAGATACGAACTTTGCAGTCAATCAACGAACTTCTGTATAATAAATATGAACTATAAATTTTACCCCTAATGAGTATGGAATGTTCTTCGCGCCAAAAAATAAAGTGCTTGTTTTATATAAAATTTTATTTCAGTTTCTTTCTTTCTTTCTGTGTATTATTTTTAAAATCTTATTCTGACTTGCTTGTTTGTTTGTTTTTGAATTTCGCGCAAAGCTACACGAGGGCTATCTGCGCTAGCCGTCCCTAATTTAG
>NW_013672528.1:0-6466 GCF_000517525.1 Limulus polyphemus
AAAGGATGACATCTAGTTTTATGTATGTTTTTAAAGGATGAGATCTAGTTTTATGTATGTTTTTAAAGGATGACATCTAGTTTTATGTATGTTTTTAAAGGATGAGATCTAGCTTTATGCATGTTTTTAAAGGATGAGATCTAGTTTTATGTATGTTTTTAAAGGATGAGATCTAGTTTTATGCATGTTTTTACAGGAAGAGATCTAGCTTTATGCATGTTTTTAAAGGATGAGATCTAGTTTTATGTATGTTTTTAAAGGATGAGATCTAGTTTTATGTATGTTTTTACAGGAAGAGATCTAGCTTTATGCATGTTTTTAAAGGGTGAGATCTAGCTTTATATATGTTTTATATACTGTGGAACGAGTGAGATCTCGCTTAGTTAGTTCGTAGAAAGTCCGGTGAATCGTTGTTGTAATAATAAAGCGCTATACGGGTGTTTCATTATGACATAAGATCCTTCAAGCTGTTGAAATGCGCTCACTGGATTATGTGTGTACAGTTTGAAGAAATGAAGGAATTTTTTTCAACGGTTAAATACACATTTCAACATATTTTTTGTCCCACTACAGATTGTACAATAACGCACATGATTTATGAAAGTGAAAACTAAACCTTGATAAAATTGATGTATATATACACCAAATTGTTGTATATTTGGATCTCGCTGAAGTATTTGGCGTTGACTTCAATAATGTACAATTTTAACCATTTCTATCCAATACATAACATGTACTGTGGTAATTCCATTTTTTTGCGTTTCGCGCGAAGAGGATCTGAACCCTTTCTCTACATAAAATAGTGCTCTACCAACTGAACTAGAGCTAACCTTTTATCAATTTGCTAGAAAGACACTTTTTAACAACTCAAACTATCACATCATCCGACATACGTTCATTGGCTATCATTTGGGCGAAGAAATAAACTTGGAAACACTTTTATCTCCCTACTAGCTGCAAGGCTGTGTTGTAAATCACCTTAACACTAGTCTATTTTTCACGAGAGACTAGTCTTAGGACCTTAGGTTTTACTATTGGAAAAGTGTGATCTCTTGGTATCTGCATAGTTCGTACACTTAACTCAGTGAGTCTGAAAATACATTAACTTAAAGGGAATAAGACAACTTTAAGCTAGATGTAACGTTTCTTGAAAATGATCCAGCTCTCCAATTTTGTCACGTAACGTTGCGGCGCTGGTTTCACTTGCGTTAAAGCAGTTGAAAATACAGAGAAAATTCTGGCAAAATTCCCTCTGGATTTCTCTGTAACAACTAATATGTAATGGCTGAAAAATGCAAACTCTACAAAAGTAATTATTTACTCATACATATATAACTTAGTATTGTAATGTAGGGAGAATGAATAGCAACTGATTGATTCCTTGGACAGGAATTGGGTCAATTGGAGCAAACAGGTACGGTGAAAGGAAAAAACAAAACTCACAGAGATTCCAATCAATTGCTCACATTCAAAAATTTCAACTGTTAAGTAGTAACTAAAATGCGATATGTTAACAGGCAAATTTCCATGCATATCTAGACATTTTTCTAAACACATGGTTCAACAAACTATAAGTTTGTTTGTTTGTTTTGAATTTCGCGCAAAGCTACACGAGGGCTGTCTGCGCTACCCGTCCCTAATTTAGCAGTGTAAGACAAGAGGGAAGGCAGCTAGTCATCACCACCCACCGCCAACTCTTGGGCTACTCTTTCATCAACGAATAGTGGGATTGACCGTCACATTATAACGCCCCATGGCTGAAAGGGCGATCATGTTTGGTGTGACGTGGATTCGAACCCGCGACCCACAGATTGTGGGTCGAGTGCCCTAACTACCTGGCCATACCGGGCCCAAACAATAAATCAATGGATTTTTTTAAAATAAATATTTGGGTATTAAAAGTAAATGTATATGGGATAACAACATAAAGTTTGGGTCCTTTTACAATAAGAGCGGTAAGAGATCGTGACAGAGCTGTTTGCTTAAGACGGAAACTGTACAATGGGCAGGGACTGAAATCTTGAATTTTGACATTATAAGCCTTAAAGCTTACCACTGAGCTGTAGCAGGGGCTATCTCCTCTTAGAGAGAGAAACTAGCTTACACAAATACTTTAGAGCTTTATGTAACGTAGAAAAGTGACGGGTGATGACGAGTTTGAACCTTTCAGGTTTCCTAATATTCGGAAGATTTACATGGAATTTCATCCCCAGTTTCTTTGGTGATAAAAGATTCTAGAAACCACTATCCTAATGGGTAGATTAAAAAAGTATCATGTTATAGAACAGAATGGAAATACGTAACGCACAAGTCGTATGCAAATTACTTTTGTTAAAGAAAATAGGGTGGATTTCCCAAACGGTTAAGTATTATATTTTAAATCTCGAAGATTTTTCTAACGAAATAAAAAATAACTATTGTTGGCCGTGAACGTACGGTTTACCAACAGATGTTTCTCTGCTTTCAGCAAGGATCAGGCGTTTAGTTCGACGTAAACGGAAACTTGGACAAATATCATATACAAACACGTGTAAAACAAGTACTACGAGTCTAGTCTAATTACCACAATCATGTGTAATACTTTAGAATAATAAGTTCGACCTCGTCTTGATGGGTGAAACAGTATTTTGTAAATACATCTGTAGATTACAAACAGAAGGAGTTAATTGAACCACCTTGTAAGAACAATGCTCCAGATTCTGCGTTTCTTTGCTTACATCCTCGTTTCTGTTCAGTTTGATGGCCAAGATAAGCACTATCTCCCAATTTATGTTGTAATTAGCTTCTGCGTTGGATGGCGAGGCCGATATTTGACTACACATCTTGACGCAGATTCCCCACTGTACAAAGATGACGTGGTTAACTAAAGCCTCAAAAGAAAACTGGAATGCATTGGAGGATTTGACAGGTATACAGTCTAACGAAGTTGCTGTGATTCCAGTTTCTTCGTCATCAAAATGGCCATTAATTTCAAAGTGCGTCTGGAAACTTGCGAGTATTTTTCAGTTTCAAATATCTTTTTACCTTCTCATCGGTACCAGGTTATATATATGCTCAGCTTCGTCGAAACTGCTTTTTTTTTGGGTAAATGGATTCTCTTTCGTAACCATAGCCTTCACTTTACGAATGAAGGAGTTGCTCCTAACTGGGTTGGGGTGTGGTTTGGAGCCTGTTTCTACCCCAAGGGCTATTTTATGCGAGATTTATGTTTGTTTGTTTTCACAGAAAATACTGAAGGCCATCTTTTTCGAAAAGCTGTGTCCTTTGGCCCTACATCGTTTAACAGTCTTTCCGTGTGATTTCTTTTTTCTCTATGGATATCATAATCTTCCATCATAAGACTATAGTGGCAGCATTGCTCTGTAGAATACATGTAACATGGGAATACATGGATGTCGCACGCTACTGTATTAGCATGTGCAAATTGGTGGTGTGACTTGTAAAGCATAATTAAATCACAGAGATACGATCATATCGTTGTAAGTGAAGCTAGACTACAAAGTAACAGAAACAGCTAATTGGAAGTGGAACTAGATTTTATATTAGTAAAAACACTAGTTGGAAATTATTAGTTTGTTTGTTGTAAAGCACAAAGCTAAACAATGGGCTATCTGTGCTCTGCCTATCGCGGGTATCGAAATCCAATTTTTAGCGTTATAAACCCACTGATTTACCTTTGAGCTACCTGTGGGCTCGTTGGTAATGAAGCTAGATTTTAAAAAAATAGAAACGGTTCTTTGGAAATGGAACTAAGATTCAAAGTAATACAAATATTTCGTTAAAAACGGAATTACATATGAACGAAACTTATCACATGCAATAGATATTATTCTGAAATTCAGTTATCAGCACACAGCTTTTACAACTACTTGTTATTCAATTCTAGCATTTGATATAGAAAAGTAACATAAAAGTTAACAAAATGATGTACAATGAAACACAGATGTCAGTTTATGTTTGATACTAATGATGAACAATGAAACACAGTTCTATACACCAGAAGTCAGTTTATGTTTGATATTAATGATGAACAATGTAACACAGTTCTATACGCCAGAAGTCAATTTATGTTTGATATTAATGATGAACAATGAAACACAGTTCTATACACCAGAAGTCAGTTTATGTTTGATATTAATGATGAACAATGAAACACATATATTTAATAAACTCTGGCCGTACCTCCTTTAGGGCTGGTCGAAGCATCAAGTCCTGTTGTCATTACCAGCCGTCTACCCTCTACTTCTCTCCGACGAGGAATGCTAAAAGGAGAACAGTGTACCTCTGTGCTCAGCAAGCCGAGCGTTCCACTTGCAGCGTCTTCCCTGGGTAGAGCGGCCAATCGTATTAGCTGGGGAGGGGAAGGAGATCGCTTCTTGAGGAGACGCATCACGAACTAAACGCTGAGATTAGGCACAAGAAAAAGACACGCGAAAAGCATTGCCTGCCCTAGTCACCTGCTTCTTCATAACCTGGCAAGAAAATGTTAAAATAAGAGAAGGGGACCGACGCATTTGCTCAAGAGGCACCACCACTCAAATTACACTAGTTTTAATTACACGTGCACCGGAAGATAATGTTTCATTTTAAACATAGCACATTAAGAAAAATGAAGAATAAGGAACACACAATGTAAAAATAAAAAATAAATATCTGACAAAAATTTCACAGCGTCTTTTTTACAAAATGTCTAGTAAATGATTAATCATAATGAGTAAAATGATTGATAAAGACTCAAAGGAAGTTTTTCAATCAAGTAACGACATTAACCTTTAATACTGATTAGTGATTATAATCAACAGTTAGACCCATTTGCTTGAGAGTTTGGCTAAAAGAAAATGATAAATTTTCCATAATGGTCACTTTCTATTCCTCTAATTTTAAGTATATATTTGATAGACTGCTGTATAGGAAATTTTGACTTTTTTTTCCAAGTTATTGTTATAGAAATGAGAATAAGAGAAAAATATGTATTGTTTTCTAGCCCGCACAACTGTATTGTTTCTTTAACATTACGCATAATTAAGTAAGATCTAATCAAAATATTATTCCTCATTTCACGAGATGACATCAAAGGATGCTTTAAATTACATTCTTTCTTTAATTACCTTGATTAGAATTATTTCATTTGTATAAACACAATCTGTTGACTGTGTGTACTTACATATTTGAAAATTAAACAAAAAATCTAATAAACTAAAATGGTTCGTTGCTTATGGTTACCTATAAACTTGCTTGTCTCAAGGTCAGGAACGACTTGTTGGCTGCTTATAAACCAACACTTACATTACCATAACAGTAGAATCCACCTGTTGGTTATTTATAAACTAACATATACACTGTCTCAAGATCAAAAACCACCTTGTGACTACCTTTAAACTAACACTTACATCGTCTCAAGATCAGGAACCACGTGGTTGCTCACAAGATCAAGAACCACCTGGTGGCTACCTTTAAACTAACATTTACATAGTCTCAAAATCAGAATCCAAATGGTTGATACCTTTAAGCTAACACTTAAACTGTCTCACGATCAAGAATCACCTGGTGGCTATATTTGAGCTAACACTTACACTGTTTCAAAATCAGGAACCTCCTGGTTTCTATCTTTAAATCACCACTTACTTTGTCTCAATATCAAGAATCACTATGTGGCTATCTTTAAATTAACATTAACACCTGTTGGGTACTTTTAAACTAACATTTACACTGTCTTCAAATCACGAACCACATAGCTCATATAGCAACACTTACATTATCATAGCAGCAGAAGTTACCAGTTGTTTACTCATAAACCAACTATATGCTGCCCCTGTTGGTTACCTATAAAATAATACTTACTTTGTTTGGAGTCCAGGAATCATCTTTTACGTATTTACATACTAATATACTAACATTGTTTGAAGTCCAGGAATCATCTTTTACGTATTTACACGCTAATATACTAACAATGTTTGAAGTCCAGGAATCATCTTTTACTTATTTACACGCTAATATACTAACAATGTTTCAAGTCCAAGAATAGTCTTTTACCTACCTATATACTAATACACTAACATTGTTTCAAGTCCAGGAATAATCTTTTATCTAATTATGTACTAATACACTAATATTGTATTATAAATGCATACTTTCGGTAATCAAAATACAGTACCTTGCAAAAGTGTTCACCCCCATACCAAAAAAGTGTCACATATTGATAATATAAAAGTAATGTAAACATTTATTTAATAAACTTGCTTTTACTCAACATTCTAATGATCAAACTTAACACCGTTATGTGTGAAGCAGGTTGAATGTCAGTAAAACCAGCAAAGGAAATATATAAATTGAAATTTGTTGGTTGCATAAGTATTCAGCCTCCTAAGTCAATATTTGGTTGAAGCACCTTTAGCAGCAATTACTGCTGTGAGTATGTTTGGATAGGTCTCTACCAGATTTGCACAATAAGATGGTGTTAATTTTG
>NW_013672528.1:6496-9095 GCF_000517525.1 Limulus polyphemus
TTAACACCGTTATGTGTGAAGCAGGTTGAATGTCAGTAAAACCAGCAAAGGAAATATATAAATTGAAATTTGTTGGTTGCATAAGTATTCAGCCTCCTAAGTCAATATTTGGTTGAAGCACCTTTAGCAGCAATTACTGCTGTGAGTATGTTTGGATAGATCTCTACCAGCTTTGCACAATAAGATGGTGTAATTTTTGCCCATTCTTCCTGGCAAAATTGTTCCAATTCTGACAAGGTCGTTGGGGATCGTTGATGGACTGCAATCTTCAAGTCTCGCCATCAATTTTCTATTGGATTCAAGTCAGGACTTTTACTGGGCCACTCCAGGACATTCACTTTCATCTTTTGAAACTACCTCAGTGAGGCTTTGGCCTTGTGCTGAAATGTAAATATTTGACCCAGTTTTAGATTCTTGGCTACCTCAAGCAGGTTTTCCTCTAGGATTCGTCTGTATTTTGCGCCATCCATCTTCCCTTCAATCCTGACAAGCTTCACAGTCTCTGCTGATGAGAAGCATCCTTATAACATGATGCTGTCACCACCATGCTTGACAGTTGAAATGGTGTTGACTGGTTGATGCGGTGTGTTGGGCTTGCTCTAGATGTAATGCTTTGAATTTAGACATAAAATATCAACTTTTATCTCGTCTGACCACAAAACCTTGTGTCACATGTCTGCAATATCATGTACATGCTTTGTCGCAAACTCCATACGAGATTTAAGATGATTCTTTTCAGTAATGTCCTTTTTCTTGCCACTCGCCCACACAGACCAGTTTTGTGTAAGGACCGTGATATTGCCGATGTATGAACACTAAATACGATCTAGGGAACGTGATATTGTTGATGTATGAACGCTGACTCCCATCTAGGGAACGTGATTTTGTCGATGTATGAACGCTGACTCTGATCTAGGGAACGTGATACTGTCGATGTACGAACGCTGACTCCCATCTAGGGAACGTGATATTGTCGATGTACGAACGCTGACTCCCATCTAGGGAACGTGATATTGTCGATGTACGAACGCTGACTCCCATCTAGGGAACGTGATATTGTCGATGCAACTCTCTGACCAGTTTTTTGTTTGTTTGCCTGGCTGCTTAGTTTGGAAAGACGGCCTGATCTGGGTAGTTAAGCACAAAGTTACACAATGGGCTATCTGTGCTTTGCCTACCACAAGTATCGAAACCCAGTTTCTAGTGTTGTAAGTCCGTTGACATACCGCTGTGCCACTAGGGGGTAATATGATTAGTGACTGGGTGGTATGAAGCACATTCTATTTTTTAATGATGGACTTTACCATAATCAAAGGGATAATCAGCGACTTTGAAATTTTCTTGTAACCTTCACCTGATCTGTGCTTCTCTACAACTTTGTCCCTGACTTGTTTGGAAAGCTCCTTGGTCTTCATGGTTGGTTTGTTGTATCACTATGTGAGTTGTGGCTTGAACAGATACTTTTACTCTGAAGTCAAGTTAAACCACTCTGATTACATACAGAAAAAGACCATTACACTAATTTTGCGACCTTTCAAACTAATCTTTTGCACCTGAACTGATTTAGGGTTGCTGTAGCAAAAAGATCGAATAATTATGCAATTGAGAATATTCTAATATTCTTTGAAAATCTGACTTACTTGCATAATATCAGCGTTTTTTGTTTGTTTTCTAGCTTTCTCAGTTTGGAGTAGATTGTGTAGATTCTAAATATATAGTCCCATTTGAAAGTTTCATGATTGCGAACTTAGACGGCAACAAAATGTAAAACATGGCAGGGGGTAGCCCCCAGTGGCACAGCAGTTTGTCTGCGGACTTACAACGCTAGAATCCGGGTTTTGATACCCTTAGTTGGGCAGAGCACAGATAGCCCATTGTGTAGCTTTGTGTTTAATTACAAACAAACAAACAGCAAGGGGTGAATAATTTTGCAAGGCACTGCAGATGTATGAAGATAAACCTGAATTTGTTTGGTTTAGAGCAAAGCCACATTAGGCTATCTGCTGTGTCAACCGCGTGGCATCGAACCACGGATTTTAGCGTTGTAAGTCTGTAAACTCACCTCTGTGTCACCGGGGGACGATAAATATGAGATTACCCTTGATGATCTTGACTCTTACTAAATGATTCAGTGTTTTAAACAGAACTTCCCAGTGTCCACTACAATTTGGTATATATGTTTGCCACTCTAGTGGGTTAATGGGTTTAGAATTCTAAACTTAAATTTATACAATTAATTAAAAAATATACGTAAAGCACTGGTGGCTTCCACATTCAATAATAAAATTCTTAGTTGATACCCAACGCTGCAATTTTGATACTAAACTTCATACAATTCAGCAGATGGTTGCATCACTAACCGTGTTAAGTGAGGAGATACCACAACTCGATAATTAACACAGTAGTACCGGTATCTAACAAATGCTATTGGTCGTGCCACACTACACTAATAAAATTCTTAGTTGATACCCAACGCTGCAATTTTGATACTAAAACTTCATACAATTCAGCAGATGTTAAGTGAGGAGATACCACAACTCGATAATTAACACAGTAGTACCGGTATCTAACAAATGCTATTGGTCGTGCCACACTACAC
>NW_013672528.1:9105-11868 GCF_000517525.1 Limulus polyphemus
AAAACTTCATACAATTCAGCAGATGGTTGCATCACTAACCGTGTTAAGTGAGGAGATACCACAACTCGATAATTAACACAGTAGTACCGGTATCTAACAAATGCTATTGGTCGTGCCACACTACACTAATAAAATTGCTGCCCGTTTTTGAATACGAAATCTTAAAGCTGTTTCTTTTAAGAATTCCGATTTTAGTTGCTAGGTGGCGCACCTGAATCAGTTAAACTTGGAACACAAAAACATAGAAAATTTATAGTAAATACTGCACTTTCTTGTTATTTGCATTTGATGGGGTAAATTAATTTCATTAAGAAACCAATATCTCAGCTCTAAAATTATTTTGATATTTCTTTTGGTTGATATTTCTCTCACTGATGTCGCATCAAATAAGATTGTGAGGCAATCTTTCTTTTGTTTGGATATTTTTGTCAGACAAAGGCAAGTCTCAGTTTAGAAAAACCCTAGAGTGCAGTGACTTCGTGTCGCCAACTTATGTGTTGATTTGTTGTTGTTTTTGTATCAGAAACTCGACATTTACTCTTGCTTGAATGCACGTGTTAAGTTTGAAGCCAAAGTATCAGAACATATATCTATATACGCATATATATATATCTATATATATCCCAGTAAAGTAAAATGTGTTACAGAGACAATAACTTTACTAGTCTTTAGTAAGACATACTATTAACACTAGTTGAACTATTTGCTTTTAATAGCAAAGCCACATTGGGATATCTGTTGTGTCCACCGCGGGGGATCGAACCCCCATTTTAGCATTGTAAGTTCATAGGCTTACCGGTGTCCCACTTGGAGACACTAGTGGTGATTGTGATTAGTAACAATACACAAAGAGGTAGGTTATTACAGAAATCCAATAATTTCACTCAAAAGCAGAAGTAATAACCTTTGGTTTGGAAACGGCATAACGTTTCAATACATACAGAAGTGTGGAAATGAGAAATTATCTGCTATGGTTTGTGAACGTAACTAGTTCTTGTAACCCACGACACAAAAATGAAATATAAATAGTTACAGCTACAATATCAATAAAATAATTAGATGCTGATAATTTGCGACATGACTATGACATGAGTACGTTATAGTAAAACTATTTGAATATGCAAATCACGTGACAACCACAGCTGATATAAAGTCATGATGGAACGGAATTTATCAGAACTAAATTTCACATGGGTAGTGTGGTGCCACCCAAAATTTATCGCTTTTGAGAAGGGTATGTGACAGCCCTTTCCTACGTAAAATATGCATATACTCAGATCATAAAGATGTATTCAAATCGGAAATTTGGAACCTCCATGACGGGATTGGGATAAAAATGAACATGGATCAACTTGGGAGAACCAGGACCATCCAACAAACAAAAAGATCTGCAACAAGTCGCATCTAAGCCGTGGTAAGTAAAGTGTGACGTCTTGTGACAGGGAGAATCCAAACAGTATCAAGAGCCATCTACGTGCCGCAAGTATTGGTGTGCAACACAATATAGAAGGATCTCCGTCTGGAAACGATGCCAACAGTTTATGGGTTCACCAAGATATGGTTTCTTCATATCTCCCGTTCAACCGTCACATGCCTCAAGTAGTTGGAGAATGAAGCGGATATTCATGCTATTTCACACGAAGATAGTCCAGAAATGCATGCCAATTCGCTGAATGCAGTGCCTTTGGATTCCTGAGTAATCAGATTCCAAAAGTTGGTGCTAGCAAACCGTCGTCCTATACCACAATATACAGGGAAGATTGGTGTACTTTGGTTACGGCAACCTTACAACGGGAGCTTTGTTTTTGAATAGAAACTACGCTGCAGGGCTATCGTCAAGATCCTTCGTCATCAGATAGACCACGACCGAACGTGGTGACATGGAATGTAAAGACGCGGTGAGGCTCCAGAATAGTTTCATTATAATGCCCTCAACCTCGGTGCCTCAAAATTAAGGACTGTAGTGAGTTACCTTCAAACAAAATAAGAACAATTTAAATTTTTTAGGTATAAATGTATTGATATGAATGAATAATATTCTTAAAAACTTCTAAGGTAAAAAAGTGACATCTTTATTATAAAATGGTTGTAGTCATTAGACTCTCCTTCTCTTTGACCACCATCGTCCCTTTTAGCGTCCATATGAATTGATCATCTTGAATTGTAGTATACTTTCAAAATAATAGATTTGTTACATTATCGAAATTTGGAAAGAACGAAAAGTAAAAACACATAGAAATAGGTGGCGCCAAATAATTACTTTTGTCATTCGGCATGTTTGTTTAATTACTGCTTTGTGCAAAGCAGCTTAATGTACTATCTACGCTGTTTGTGCAACAGGGGTCGAATCCAAAACTTTAGATCTATAAACCCTGAAACTTACCGCTGAGCCATAGCGAGAGGGGGGGGGGGATTATTGTGGTTAATACCTATGTAATGGTAAGTGTGATTAATACCTATGTATTGGTAAGTGTGATTAATATCTATGTAATGGTAAGTGTGATTAATACCTATGTAATGGTAAGTGTGGTTAATACCTATGTAATGGTAAGTGTGATTAATACCTATGTAATAGTAATTGTGGTTAATACGTATGTAATGGTAAGTGTGATTAATACCTATGTAATGGTAAGTGTGATTAATACGTATGTAATGGTAAGTGTAATTAATACCTGTGTAATAGTAAGTGTGATTAATACGTATGTAATGGTAAGTGTGATTAATACGTATGTAATGGTAAGTGTAATTAATACTTGTGTAATA
>NW_013672528.1:12566-20175 GCF_000517525.1 Limulus polyphemus
ATGTAATGGTAAGTGTGATTAATACCTATGTAATGGTAAGTGTGATTAATACCTATGTAATGGTAAGTGTGATTAATACGTGTGTAATGTAAGTTTGATTAATACCTATGTAATGGTAACTGTAATTAATACCTATGTAATAGTAAGTGTGATTAATATCTATGTAATGGTAAGTGTGATTAATACCTATGTCACAGTAAGTGTGATTAATACCTATGAAATGGTAAGTGTGATTAATACCTATGAAATGGTAAGTGTGATTAATACGAATGTAATGGTAAGTGTAATTAATACCTATGTAATGGTAAGAAAGTCAACAAAATGCGAAGGACCTCAACTCTTCTTTAAAGATGAAAACCTTTTAATTTTTTTATTGCTAATTGCGTATCTGTTTCAGTGAAACTAATAAGCTCTGTGACGGATTCATTATTCTATATTTATTTTAATACCAATGTTTGTTTAAATTAAATTTATATTTAGAAATGTACATAACTTATATTCTCTAAAGTTGTAGAAGATTTAATTAAAGAGAGAACAGATACGAGGAGTTGCTTGTCTGTTTTGGAAGGTAATGTTCTCAGTGCCTGATTCCTACAGGCATGGAACATAAGTCTTCCAACATTTACTTGTAACGAACTCCATTTACAGAAATAGTTTGGATATGCCAGATTCGTCAAGAGCTTCTAAGAAATGAGGATCAATGATAAATGTGCTGGTAAAGTCAAACCACACATTAACATCAGGAGTCTAAATGTTAAATGAAAAAATACATTGTACCATATCTAAACTTTCTGAATAAAACTTATGATTTTCAGTCATTTATCTCTGGAAATTTTATTCCATTAGAACAAATAGTTTTTAAGATATAGTGAACGTAAGTATTTTTTTTTCTAATCATTCTGTACATTTAAAGTATACTAATGAGCAGCTGAAAATAAATTAAAGTTGAGATTTCAGCGAGAGAATAACACGAAAACACACCTGGAAATATTCCACACTACGAAAATACACATTTTTGAGGTCTCAATTTTGTTCTGTTATTTAGTTTGTTTTTATATTTGGCTAAGGTTCTAGTGACAATGTGTTTATGGAAACAACATTTGTTAATAAATGTGTCAGATGTTGTCTCTAGTTCATGCTACAGATTACTGCTACCACACTTGTTAAATGCTGTGTCGTAAGTGCATGATAACGTGCGAAATTTTGTTGAATTGAGTGGGCTGAGTCCCACTTTATATAGTTGTTATCATTACCTGATTTGTGAAAGATGTTCGTGTTAAAACTGTTGGTGTTTCTTTCTATTGTTATGTTCATATAATTTGAAACCTGGATTTCATTCTCTTCTTCGTGATGCAAGAGTGGATGTTGTTTACGTATTAGAAATGAGTATTGGTGGTCGTTATCTTTGAATTCACAAAATACATCGTCTACGTATTTAAACCAGTGTATGGGATAATGTGTTAATGGCCTGACTTTCAGTTTTGTTTAAAAACAATTTACATAATCCAGGTGACAGAGGACTGCCAATTTTTAGGCTGTCTATTTGTTCATAAGTTTTATCTTGACAAGTGAAACATATTTTTAGTGCAAAGAGGAACAAGTCTTTCAGACTTTCCAAACTAAGATTGTAATATAATTTGTCTGAATTTTTTATCTCATTTCTAGAGCTAGGTTTTTTGCTTTTTCTTTCGGTATCGTTGTATACATGGAGATTACGTCAAAACTGTACATTTCGTGACGATTGTTGAGGTTGTCGAGAATTCTTCGGAATTCTAGATCACTTTTAACCTTGTATTTATTGTTGTCATGCAAGTGTTTGATCAGAAAATCTAGGAATAGTGAAAGCTCATGTTTATAGCTGCTATAAGCTGAAAGGATGGGGCGAATGTTATTTGGGTTTTTGTGAATTTTAAGAGCACCAAAAAAACAAGGGGACGTACATTTGGTGAGATGTTTTTGAATTTGGTTGAATCTTTTATGTGTTTATTGAATAAGCTGTTGTAATCTTCTGTTTCCATAATTACGGTTTTATCACCTTTGTCAGCCTTCACTATAACTTGTGAACGATTTTCCAATTTTTTTAAGTGCTGATATTTGACGTTTGTTGAATTTTATAGTTTTTAAGTGGATACCCTTCAATTATACACGATATTTTATGGAGATGAAATCACTTAGGTTTTGATTGTCATTTGGTATTTTAATAAACTACATTCTATTATTCTTGCCTTGAAATGTCTTTGTGGTTTCATTGTATGTGTTCTTATCTTGTGGATATTTCTTTCTTTAATCTCGATAGATGAGGCGCTCTTGTTTGCTGTTTCAGTTCTTAGTTTTTCTCTGGTTGATTGCTGGACTAATCTTATAGTTAACTCTTCTATTCTGGCTTTGATCTCTAAGGTAGAAACATTTTTGTGTGTTATTGCATAATTTAGGCCTTTGTTTCAAATTTCTTCTTGCGTTGGTGTTAGGGTTATTTTAATAAATTTACTATATTTGTGTCTTTGTTTTATGTATTGTCGTGTTTACTGTCGGTAAGGTTCCTTCTTTTGACTAACTCAACCTTTTCCTATTATGCCTAGTTTCTATTTTATCTCTGTCGTTTATCCGGTTTCAGTTGATAACTCCTAAAAGCAACCTGACGTGATGTTGAAGATTAGGAAGTTACGTAGTCTTGAATCTTCTTTTTTTTCAAATTATTAATGTCTCTGTATTTTTGTCTAATTGTTACATTTAGAATCTTCTTTTACCGTTTTCCGATTATGAATTTAATTCTTTTTTGTCTCGTAGTTGAATGTTTAATTTTATAAACTTTGGGATAATCTCTTCCTGTTTTAGACACCAGGTGGCACAGATGGTTTTCTCCAACTTTAAAAAGTTTCTATTTTTTTGCATGTTGATGAATAGATATTTTGTTGTTGTGCCGTATTATATGGATAGAGTTGTGTTTAAAGACATTTTTATTGGTTAGATGTCTTTTAAGAGATCGGCTAATGTTGGGAATCACAATGTTCCTTATTACATAGACTTCCGGACACCCCAAAACATTGATTTCTTATTAAGTATTGTAAGTTAACAGAATTTTCTGTTGAGGTTCTACCTACAGGACTCTTGTATTTAGCTCTTTTCTTATGTGATTTTAGAAGTGTGGAATACGGAGTTTCTACTTATAGGCACAGCGAACATGAAACTGAAGTTTAATTATGTATATTTATATGCATTTGTTCTTAAATGTCTCTGAGAACATACAAGTGTGTTTGTTGCACATAAATCTAGCTAAGGGAAAGGAATTAGAATGGTATTTTTTAAAACTTTTATCAATGCACATACATGCGCAAAATATATTGCTACAATATTGACACATATATAAATGTGGCTACAAAACGTCATAGATAAGCTCCACCCATTGAAGCACAGCTGGCCTCAAGCAGCCGTATCATGGTAATATATATATATATACGTATCGCTTTGCATCTGCTTTTGTGTGTGGCTAGCACAGTAGGTAAATCCCTAATTACTTTTTATGACCGTTAGCACGGCCATAGGAACTCTGCCTTTTTTAATAATGCGACCTGATGTGGATAGCATGGCATTCTGGGAATGCCTAGTATAGCTTGAGCATTAATATAATTGTAATTAAAGGCAGTAGTTGGTCGCAACTGATGTTGTATTTTTCTAAGATGTTGTCTTTTTCGTGGCCTAGTGACTGTGATGTGCAATCGTCTAGAACATTGTTACAAACCAGAGAAGTTGGTCATTCTTTGGAAGAATACTTGGAACGTATTTGTGTCATCATTCACAAAGTGTGTTTCGAAGTGAAATTGTGTGCAGCCTATGTTTTAGATATGTTTGACTTATTCAAACGCCACATAATATCCTAAGAACCTCTTATCACTGTGTTGCTAAAGTTCCTCAACTTTCAGCCTACGGTAACTTGGAACATCACAGCAGAACTTTTGAGTTTTGTTAATTTGTCTTCCGGTAGGTGCTTTAATCAGACAAGCTTTTGTGTCTCGAATCCTACAATTCTGAACTTTCACTTCATTGGCTACCATTTCCTCCTCCATTTTAGAAACGCTGACCAAAAAACCTGTTTTGTGTATAGTAGGATTATGGGTTTGAATACCGTACGGATTCAGTTTTCACTTCTACACAAAAAATATTCCAACCGTATATTTAGAGTAGGTTTATATGTGTTTTTTTGCCTCATTATAATTAAAAATACAGATGTTTATCTGTGACGTCTAAGCTTACTTGTATCTTGCTGTAATATCTTGCTTACACAGTGTGTCTCCTACAGTCAAGATACAAAGTTATTTTGTTATAAGTGGTGGGTTAATAAAATAAGCATATAAAACATAATAAGTGAGGAGCCTTTTATATTTCATATCATTAAACACCCACTGTTACTTTGATATTACTTACTGGTTTCTAACACAGAGTAATATTTCATATCATTAAACACCCACTGTTACTTTGATATTACTTACTTGTTTTTAACACACAGTAATATTTCATATCACTAAACACCCACTGTTACTTTGATATTACTTACTGGTTTTTAACACAGAGTAATATTTCATATCATTAAACACCCACTGTTACTTTGATATTACTTACCGGTTTCTAACACAGACAACTATTTTGAATATATTTACCCAAATCTTTATACATGGATTTGGAGTTACTAAAACGTGTATGGAAAGCATTTGAGGGGGAGGTCATCTTTCCCAACCTTGGCCTATGCGCAAGATGTCACTAATCGGACAAGGATTCCTGAATTGTTAAGTAACAGGAATGTTCAGTATGTCTTACAGATATGAATTTTCAGTTGAGGACATTGAACACACGAAGCATATCCCAAGGTTTATACATATATCTTTTTAGCCGCGGCTGAGCGGCTCATAAAACGGCTCTGTTGTTGTTGTTTTTTTCAAGTACAAACTTTTAGCTCATATCTCCCTAATCTTTTGACCGATTTGAGATCTAATTACAGTTTTGGACTCAGGAGGTCAAACCCTTTCGATTGATGTTTTTGACCATGCCCAAGGTCTCATAGATTAATTTATTCCAATCCTGCCTAAAAGAATTTCAATTTGAGGGTAGGCTGTTAGAGATCCTGATGAGTAATGAAGTCGCATCGGGTATACGCGCTCTCGACGCTTGGTATTGCTGGCGCACAAAAATATAGGTAATAAAAAAGGGAAACAAAGGTCTCATAAATTATTTTACTCTATCCTACCTAAAAGTCATGATCCTTCTAGAAACTCATGGCGTGTTACCAGCGTCACGTGACTTCCACTGTCGTAACAGTCTCATAGATTATTTTAATCTATTCTACCTAAAAGAATTTCAAGTGCCGTGGCTATTGAGGATTCCCTCTCGTTCATTTTAGCTTTTGATAATGTAAAAAAAATCAAAGTTTATTAATGTTTTCCTTTTTAATTCTTTCGAGTGCAAAGTTACACAATGGGCTATACACGCCCTCTCCTTTGCAGGGAATCGAACCCCAGCTTTTTGAAATATAGCTCCGTAAATTTGCAGCTGACACACCGGGAGACAGTTTATTAAATCTAAACTGAAACATCCGGTACTTTAGTATCTTAAATTCCCAAACTGTATGAAAAAATACACAGAAAAATTGAATAGTGATCGAAATATATTTTTCGATAAATTATTGATACAGTACCGTAGGCCTCACTTTTATGAGAAAAGACACAAGTTTGTGAGAAATATGATAACGTTATTTATTTATTTAAACTTTTAACTTTTAAAGCCGTACAGTGGTTAGCATGTCGGGCTGCGAAACCGAAAGTCCGACGTTCCGCACTCTTAACTGAAGGTTTGAATGATAATATCTCATGTTATTTCATTAAAATTCGGACAAAGATCTTGTGGCAGTGGGTGCTGTTCGCTAGTTGCCTACCCTCTGTCATCAAAACTAGGGATGTATGTACCTGAATTTTAGGTGGGCCTTTGACTTGGCCGCATAAGGTGTCGCTCATGCTGAATATATCAATAATTGTGTAGAGAAACACATCGCATCATATTTATGTTAAAATTCGAATAAAGAGAGACATAAGACACGTAAACATATACCTTGGAAACATAGAATATGTTTAGGTTATAATCTTAACTGTTACAGAAACAAGGATTTTGGTAGATACCACTGCCAAACCATTTATTTTTTTACTGTTATATTTTAATACGGATTTTTTTGGCTATTGGGGTTAACTCTCATTAAGAGAGGTCTATTCATCACTAATTGAAGAGTGGTCTTTTATTCGTTTGACTTGTTTTTGTTCGTTATTAAGCACAAAGCTACACAATGGTCTATCGAAACCCAAATTTTAGCATTGTAAGCTGTGAGACATACCGCTGAGTTACCGAGATAATATACCTTATTCGAAAATACCATTAAGTAGTTTTGATAAACAACATGTCACAGATTTTTTTATACAAAATGCAGTGTCACTGTATTTATAGCATGGCATGTTTGTGTTTTTCACTGAGTGTAGTAAATATCAAATACGTTTCACCATGATACAAATATTTCACCCAAATAATGTTAACAGATTACTCATAAAAAGATGCCTTGACGTCAGTGTTTGTCACTTCCTCGTCGTAATTCTGTATCAGTAATTCCGGTTCCAGCTGACGTTACAACTTCCGAGGAAACTGATGACAGTTAACGAAAGATTAGTTCTCTGTGCTAATGAAAGTTTCTATTCGGTGATTCACGGATGATCAACATTACTAAAATAAATTAAAGCATTAACTGTGGTCATTATGATGTGCGTTTCCTTACTTTAGAAGTTATGAAACTTCCTTGTACCCAGTCTGTACAAAATATTTTAACCTGTACACATCCTTATCATTATGCAATGATAATATATGTTCTAAACATAGAAGGAGAAAATAAAAAGTTTAAACATTACAGGAAGAAGAACAGCCGAACTTTTGTTATCAATAGTTATATAAGATAGAGTAAATAATGTCGTCTTTATCTAGTTTGTCGTTTGTAATTGTGTTTCTTTCTAAATAAAATGTTATTAAACGAATTAAGAACAAGTTAAGATAATGCTCACGTCTAGCAATAGTATAATGCGCTTAATTATATTGACCCCGGTAATTTCAAGTTCACCTAACTTTAACTTTACCACACAACACTTGTTTCAAGTTAACCGAAACGCAAGTTTCTAAATGACCAGATAATCAGTTTTCGTTCCAGGAAGATACCTTATTTTAAGTTTACTAAAAAATCATTGTGTTTTAAGTTCACTCTTTAAAATATATCATAAGCATGCTCTATCAGTCTTCGCGAAGACCAGTTATGTGAAGTTCACTGAAGACTGCCCATTTCAAGTCTACTAAAAAGCACATTATATAGTTTACAAAGAATCATTATTTCATTTTATTTACGAGATTCTTATATACAAGTATATTTACCAAGAAAAAATAAAATAATAGGGAACTGGTATAAAAGGAGTTACTAGCCATAACTTTGGAGTTTGTTACACACACACAAAATTAACATAGTTAGTTGTTTAAGTTTAATTGTATTGTGAATAATACAGCTGAGCACTTGCTTTTCTCCACACAAGTTTAGTAT
>NW_013672528.1:21175-35046 GCF_000517525.1 Limulus polyphemus
CTCTTTATTATACAAGAGACGTATATTGGTATAACAGTTTCATGCTTGTCTCCACACAAGTTTAGTACACAAGAGATGTATATTGGTATAATAGTTTCATGCTTGTCAGTAGACCTGGGGGACAATAAGTTCACTAGCCTTATACATTCATTCTCTAACTTATGAAAGGAGTGCCATGGGAAATGATTAACTAATCGTACATAGAATAAAATAATATCATATATTACTCAACTGTGCATAATTAGATGATGACTTAAAACAATTTTCGCCTGTGGACATCATGAAAAAGACAAATAATTGTGTAATAACCACTATATGCACATATTTTACTACAAACATATGAAATCGAAGTTATTATCGTTAATCTTGAAAAATAACAACTAAAATAAATCACGTTTAAAACCTCTGTCTATTAAAAGTCATAATGGCTAGAGTTTTGGGGTTTTATGGCGCAAAGAACCTGGACAATCTGCGCCAAACAGTCGAAAAGTCATGACAGATTTCCATGACTGGAAATTTAAACCATAAACTTATATTGTTCACTTCATTATTTAATGACTAGAAAGTTAAGCCATAAACTTATACTGTTCATTCATTATTTCATGACTAGAAAGTTAAACCATAAACTTATATTGTTCACTTCATCATTTCATGACTAGAAAGTTAAACCATAAACTTATACTGTTTTTTCATTATTTCATGACTAGAAAGTTAAACCATAAACTTAAATTGTTCACTTCATTATTTCATGACTAGAAAGTTAAACTATAAACTTATATTGTTCACCTCATTATTTCATGACTAGAAAGTTAAACCATAAACTTATACTGTTCATTCATTATTTCATGACTAGAAAGTTAAACCATAAACTTATATTGTTCACTTCATTATTTCATGACTAGAAAGTTAAACCATAAACTTATACTGTTCATTCATTATTTCATGACTAGAAAGTTAAACCATAAACTTATATTGTTCACTTCATTATTTCATAACTAGAAAGTTAAACCATAAACTTATATTGTTCACTTCATTATTTCATGACTAGAAAGTTAAACTATAAACTTATATTGTTCACCTCATTATTTCATGACTAGAAAATTAAACCACAAACTTATACTGTTCATTCATTATTTCATGACTAGAAAGTTAAACCATAAACTTATACTGTTCATTCATTATTTCATGACTAGAAAGTTAAACCATAAACTTATACTGTTCATTCATTATTTCATGACTAGAAAGTGACGAGGAAGTTCAGCGATACAAGTCCTTCTTAATAAACTAGTTATTCTTTCTTGTATACTACTTTTTAGTACACAGAATTTCCACGTCAACTTTAAACTTAACAACCTTTATAACAGTGATTCACACACTTGACTCAATTATTTATCTCTTCAATCTATCTGCCAATCTCGCTGGCTTTCTTTGCAAGGCTTATATACTAGAAAAAAGAGAGTGCCTCGAACAAACTAGAGTTGCCAGTAAGATCCATGATCCTTCTAGAAACTCCAGCGCGCATGCTCCCAGCGTTGCGTGACTTCCGCTGTCGTAACAATATTTAACAACGTTATTCAACAAGAAATCAAGTTAGTTAGGCTTAGAGTAACATTCTGTTTAATATTATAGCGTGATACAGTTACAGTAATTTCCGCAAAGACCATTTTAGTTTATTGTTACTTTGAACACAGCAAACACGTTTCATCACATCTGTTTTTTGGCAAGCCCTGCCCGTAGACGCTAAGTCTTAAATTTGAGCAGTGCTGCCAAGCACTTTCACTTTTTCTAACACTACCATTAGGGTTTACAGTTTGGTTTGTCTTGAATTTCGCGCAAAACTAAACGAGGGCTATCTACGTTAGCTGTCACTAATTTAGCATTGATAGAATATAGAGAAGGTGCCTAGTCAACACTACTGTTGGGTTACTTTTTTTACCAATGAATAGTGGGATTGACCGTCACATTATAACGCCCCCATGGCTAAAGGAGCGAGCATGTTCGGGGTGACGGGGATTCGACGGGGTTTACAGATGGTAGTGTTCTCTTGGACGCCAGAAAAAATAAACAAACGGCAAATGTACATGTCTAATATCACTTGATCGAAAATACTCAAATATTAATGTCACTCTTGGAGATTTACCGGAGAAAATGATCCTGCATGTCCTGACAGATCTTTGTCAAATAATTTCTTAAAATTCAGTCCATTTCCCTCTTCTACGTAAGCAGTAGCATCTTCAATGAATGTCAAAAGATTAGTAAAGCAAGATTTACCCCTAGTAAAACCTTGTCGATTATCCAACAAAGTTTTAAACTTTGTTAAATGACTTTACAAAGCATCGTTTATACGGTTTTTAAAACTTTCCCTATCACTGATGTAAGAGTAATAGACATATAATTACTGGCACAATTTTTATAACCACCCTTGAAAGGAGGACTAACATTAGCCGACTTCTAATCTTCTGGAAGCTGCTCACTATTCAAGGACTTACAAAAAATAGTATGAAGTGGCTGGCTGGCATTTCCAATCCTTAACTATGACATCACGTTTCATCTGAAGAGCAATAAAATCAAACTGCTAGCCAGTGGGAAACATAAGACTGCACTTTAGTCGAGCGACTTTCAACTCGTTATGGAAACGTTTTGGGGAAATCTATGAATTTCTTCCCACCAATGTTCACTCTAAACTGTGCGCATACGCTACTGCGCATAATTCTGACAAGTACGGCGCATCGAAAACAGCAGGCCGTTCACAAATCGGTCAGTTTGTTATAGTTTCATGTGGAAAACTTAGGCCTACCATTTCAACCAAATCACTTCTAAACGTAAGACAGGAGTACAGGAGTAGAGTGCTGACAAAAAAATGGTGTTCAGTGGAGCCTATAGTTCATCCAGTACAGAAAAAAGTTTTGAACCCATCAGCTTCAACATTGTAACATCCCAAAAAACACAATAAACAATGACGAACGTGAGTAAACAAACTATGACGAAGGACGTGAAAAAGATTTTTGGAAGAAGATAAAGTATATTTTAGACAGTGACTAAACCAAAATGTAAAACTAAGCTCGAAATTTCAAGTTTAGTAACTCTGTATGAATCAAGCACTGTGCAAAGAAAGATAGCTTTTACATGAAATGAAATTCTACCACATGGTGTTATATTGTGTTTTTGCTAAGATGATGATGTGGCACTTTGAGTCTGGTATTAACTTACTGATTTAACGTTTATTAATGTAAAGAGAGTGACTTATAAAGGGCAAAACCTTGGTAAGAATTTACATCTGGGGTAGTTTAAGAAAACTATATCTGGAATAAGCCAAGAAAGTATCTTATAACTAGGCTGACAAAAAATAGAACGGTTTTTACCGTCCATTTGTCATATTAATGAGTAGTAACTCCGGTTGTTTAGGGGTAAGTTCACGGACTTACAATGCTAAAATACGGGATTCGACTCCCACTGTGTAACTTTGCGTTAAGAAATACCCCCCCCCCCAAAAAAAATATTTTCACCATAATTGCCTGTCATCCACTTGTTGTGCAGTATTAGTCTACACAAATATTTTCACCATAATTGCCTGTCATCCACTTGTTGTGCAGTATTAGTCTACACAAATATTTTCACCATAATTGCCTGTCATCCACTTGTTGTGCAGTATTAGTCTACACAAATATTTTCACCATAATTGCCTGTCATCCACTTGTTGTGCAGTATTAGTCTACACTTTTCTGTCATATAATTCTTAACATTATTGTTGTCTACTGTACTTTTGACTTAAGCAGAAAAGCCTTCTAGATCTCGCTATGTTCAGATCAACTTTAAATATTCTTTCAATAAATAATATGTTGTCTAGTTAGTAATTATCGATGAAACGTTCAAGCTATAACTATTCGTGTATATCATTTATGTCGCCATCTGTCGGACAATGAGCATTCCTTCGTTCTACGTGAAAGAAACATAGCTAAGCATTCGTGGCTTACTGCAAAAGACTATTTCATCCATTTTTTCAAATTCTAGTTTAAACGATAAATACACAGTGCACAGTGTTATCAAAGATAGAATCTATTATGTGGGTGTTTTTAGTTTGATGTTTTGTTCTTTTCTTTGTGATTGGTTCGGGCGTGGCCCGTGTTTAGCGTGCCTGGACTGTGAATCCGATGATTTATTGTTCGCGACCCGCTGGTGCAAAAATCTACTCCACAGTTTAGGGCTGTGGGTATGCTATAAGAGTGACGGTCAAATCCCACTTTTCGGACAGACAAAAGTAGCTCAAAAGTAGGAAATTAGTTCTGTTGACTAGCTAGCTGTCTTTCTTCTAGTCTATCACTTTAAAATTAAGAACAGCTAATTAAAGAACCTCTTTTTATATATACAATTGGATATTTTATCAATAGAACATAATACAATCAAATCGCGTGCGCGAAAATCTGAAACAAACAAAATATCGTTTGTGTGTTTACAAATCGACTCTAATTCTATCTCCGCAGCCATTTGTTGCCAGTTCAGGGTAAAAAAAAGTATCAAGGGTCAGCCATCAGTAATGAGAAATGCAACTACAGTCGTAGCTCAGGAATGTAAACACCGGTCACGTTTTTTCGTGCACGTTCTTCATTTTGCATGCTCATTCGCGCGGCAAGTCAAATTAGCTTTGATGAATACTCCTGTCGACAAAAAGAATAACCTGCTTTGTTTTCACTGACCTAAAGTAAATCTAATAAACATCAGCACAATATGGAAATTCTGTGAGAAGACAAGTTCTTTTCACTCACACCTCCTCCCGCGAGCTCAGCAGTAAGATTGAAGGCTTATAACTTCGGGGATCGGTCCTTGAGTTTGGCACGGCTTCAGATAACACATTGTACAACTTTAAATGAAACTAACGAATTCCTTTCGTATAAATTAACATACTTTATTTGCTTCGTTAAAATAATCACAAACTTTCTGTGGTATAGAAATAGCCTTTCGATTTCATACTTTTCAACACATGATAAAATGTGGATCGCAAAGAATAAGTTGAGAGTTTTTGATAATCTCAGTTTTTCTTAAAATGTACGACTACACAAAGATGGGGTAAATGTAAGTATTTTTTAGTTTTTTGAAGGGAGACATATAATAAATATTCATAATATAATAAAATAACGAAAATTTAAAACAGTTTGAGTAAAATCCAGATCGCTTTGGTACTGCGCATATTACCATTCTGAAGCAATTCCGCATAGACTTAAATAGCAGAGGAATGTTATGTAAAGGTTGAAGCGACGAAAGCGTCATCTGTCGGATAGAATGCAAAATACGAGCAGTCGTATGATGACCTTTTTTGTTTTGCAACAACTATCGTAAACATATATTCATGTATACCACGGAAATATTCATTATATCCACGACTTTTAATAATTAGATAATAGAACATGTTTGTGATATCACTCTTAGGATTCAGTGCAAGACTGGTGAATACACGACAAACACGAATTAGAACAATAAACGCTTCATGAGAAAGCCGATCCCCCAAGATCTTGTCTCATGTTCCCCAGTGGCACAGCGGTATGTCTGTGGACTTACAACGTTAGAAACCGGGTTTCGATACCCGTGGTGGACAGAGCACATATAGCCCATGGTGTAGCTTAATGCTTAACTACAAACAAACCTTGTCTCAGATATCACTCATTTCAACAACCAAGTCAGAAACATCTCGTGACAAATTCGAGTAATGTAAATTTTCTAAAATATAATAAAGCAGGAGCTATCTTGTGTGTAACAGAAAACATTAGTTAATTTACTTGACTATTAAGTCTAAAACGCTAACTTGGTTGGTAAACATTCTAACTTCAAATCTGTAAGATTAAATTGATAAATAATTCTTTTACGATGAGAGTCTTCATTTGAAGTTGAAAAATACTTATCTAAAGAGCAAAATAACGAATGAAATATTTTAGGATTTATTTTAGCGGATTATGATCTTAGATATATATTTTGTAAAGAGCTTTTGTGTGTTGATTAATTTCTTTAAAAACATGGTACTGGAATATATATATATATTAAGCATTATCGATGCACGTAATATGATACTAGATGTACTTCCGCAGGGTCCCCGAAAGTTTTCTGTTTCAAGAGTAACAAATATTTTTATTAATTGCTTTTGAAGTTCAAATGTCATGCTGTGCTGTAGCCTACACAGTGCATAATTCTTCTCGTGATTCATGGCATGCGTACGTTTTTCTGATGTCACAAAAGTACAAATTGCAACGGTAAGCGTCCCTTATGTTACGTCATTTTAGTGTCTTTTGACTGACAGATAGACAACACTCTAATGTATAGTGGTAAGATTGGTTAAAACAAATAACTAAATACCTAACTTACAAATACCATTCACAATATATATATATATATATTTACATCGACGATAGTAAATCGTAATTTCAGAGAAAATTAAATTAACAGCTTAACCAATATTATAAATAATAACTTGTAAAAACAAAAGTTTTATCGGACGTAATCCTAACATGTTAACAAGACGATTAAAGCAACGACATAAAACGATCATAAATAAGGATGTTTACCTCCAACAGCAAACGAGACTGGTGTCTGTGATATCCATTATTTCCGTTTGTCGATGAAAACAAAAAGCGGAAGATGTTAGGTGCAACAATAAGTTTTAGTTAAACAGTGTTGGCTCGAGTATTGTGTACCGAAGTCTCGAAGATGTTAGGTGCAACAATAGTGTTAGTTAAACAGAGTTGGCTCAAGTATTGTGTACCGAAGTCTCGAAGATGTTAGGTGCAAAATAAGTTTTAGTTAAACAGAGTTGGCTCAAGTATTGTGTACCGAAGTCTCGATGGAAAATAAATATATATCAAACCACAGAAATAAAAATAGTAAATTAATGCAGAATAATTATTTAACATTTCTACAACCCAATGGTACTATGTATATATAGATAGAACAATTCAAGAGTTTTAATTTAAAACTTTATTCGACTAAAAATTGGAATAATTAAAAACATAAATAACTATTAAAACGTCGTTTCGCCAGAGTGCACCTGGCCCCCCTCTGGTGATTTTTAATAATTATCTAAGTTTTAAATACTTTAGTTTTTAGCTAAATAAAGTGTTTTTTATAACGGTACAATGTGTGATTTTTAATACTCAACATTTGCCATTAAAGAACAATTCTTATCAAAATAGCATGATGAATTTTTCTTAATCCAATACTTGTTTAACCATTCAGTTCCAAAAACAGTGGATTTGAATGAAAGATAAAAAACAAAACTAGAGTTATAAGCATATTTAATTTATTGAAATATAGATAATATGATATAGGCCCAGGCCTAGGTAATAATCGCAGACGACAGTTATGGAAAAGCATTTTGTGTTATTGTGCGCGTGCTGAATATCTTCAAACTAAATCTATTTTGAATATTTTACATTTTAAGATACAGGTTGTATACAGTTATTGCAATAAAAAACAACTTCACATGTTGAGAACATTTAGGGTTATTGTCCCCTATTTGTTTTTGATGTTAACGGAAATTAATTGTCACGCCGCTGATTGACGAAAGGCAATCAAGATGGCGGCGTCCGGTGGGATAAGCCTTTCAAAACGAAGGAGCTTAAAATTGTTGATTACGAGGAATAGAACCGATCTTGTGGGTTTTATCTATCGAACACCCTCCGTTTGCTGATCTGTGCGTAAAATTTAATTCAAATGTAAACAATCCCACTATTAAAAAGGGCAGTAGGTTTAACGTATATAATCAAGGTAGAACTGAGGAACTGAGAGTAGGCTTAGCGTGGGTAATCGATGTATAACTGAGGACAGTCAAAACTACGAGTACCATAAAGTATTACAAGAACTCCTAACTGGATATCAAATGCGATAAGCGAGTCATACCGATGTGTATCGTACACCACTAAAAACATAACAAACCCCATAAACTAGTATGTGTCTTTTATATGTGACAACTAGCGGGTCGACTAGTTATTTGAGGGTAATGTGAAAAATTAATACAAACTAAATATAGTCGCGTGAAAACCAAAATGATATATACATGAATTGGAGATTCTGGATCTATGTTAAAGTCTCTTGTTACTCTTCAGAATAAAATGTCGATGATAAATTACTGCGTGTTGTTCTTTTCTTTCTTTTGTTTTACATATATCCTATTACACCGATCTTAACTGCATATGTTCTGGAGAATGAAGGGGAATCAAGCTTAACTACATATGTTCTGGAGAATGAAGGGGAATCAAGATTAACTACATATGTTCTGGAGAATGAAGGGGAATCAAGATTAACTACATATGTTCTGGAGAATGAAGGGGAATCAAGATTAACTACATATGTCCTGGAGAATGAAGGGGAATCAAGCTTAACTACATATGTTCTGGAGAATGAAGGGGAATCAAGAAAGGGGGCGAAACCACATATCTATCCATTCATCGGGATTTAGGTCTTGAACACCTAGGAGGGTCTGGTTAAAGTTGACCTCTTCCTCCCTCCTGAACTGTTGTTGTTAGGTGTTCTATAGTTGGGGTTTGGTTAGCTGGTTCGGATGTCTATCAGTTACTGTTACTACTTACCTTTCTAGGGCTATGTCCATTTTATGTTGTAAAATTATGTATTTCTTTATGAAGTTATGTTAGCTGTGTTGTAATGTTTGTGGAAGTACGAGTAATTGTATGATCTGTGGTAGTAATGGTGTTAGGTGTTCTTTTGCCATTTTAATAATTAGTGTAGTGCTGTCATCGTGGTTTCTGTATTGAGCAAGAAATTCATAAAATATATTTTTGGCTGCTTCTGTTATTTTTGCTTATTGTTTCATTTTATTGTGTCTGAACATTTGTGGGTTGTGTGTTAGACCACATAAAAAGACTGGTTTGGTTTGCTTTATTTTGAATTTTGCGCAAAGCTACACGAGGGCTATCTGCACTAGCCGTCCCTAATTTAGCAGTGAAAGACTAGAGGAAAGGCAGCTAGTCATTACCATTAACTCTTAGGCTACTCTTTTACCAACGAACAGTGGGATTGACCGCAAAATTATAACGCCCCCACGGCTGAAAATGCGAACATGTTTGGTGGGACGGGGATTCAAACCCGTGACCCTCAGATTACAAATCAATTGCCCTAACCCCCTGGCCATGCCGAGCCTATAATAAAGAAGAGTATGTTGGAATCATCCAGAATTTCTTCATTTCAAGAAAACGATTCGTGGTGCGGTAATTCTCACTCAATGATAAACAGCAAATGACAAGAATCATGTTTGTTTTTTAAACAATGGCATTCCATCTTCATCAAAATGTTTAATTATTTCAGTTTTTAACTGAATAAAGTGGTGAGATGAAAATTTAGGAGATAATGTGTTTTCAACCACATTATCACTTCAAACATACCCCTTTCTATTTAAAACAACAACAACATTCGGGTTACATACAGCTGGTATACTTTACTACCAGGTGGCTATAGCTAGAACACTTTACTACCGGCTGACTACAACTAGTAAACTTTACTATCAGCTGGCTACAGTTAGGACACTTTACTACCAGCTGCCCACAACTGGTACACTTTACTATCAGCTGATTACAGTTAGGACACTTTACTACCAGCTGCCCACAACTGGTACACTTGACATCCAGCTGGCCACAACTAGTAAACTTTACTATCAGCTGGCTACAGTTAGGACACTTTACTACCAGCTGCCCACAACTGATACACTTTACTACCAGCTGCCCACAACTGATACACTTTACTATCAGCTGGCTACAGTTAGGACAATTTACAACCAGCTGGCCACAACTAGTAAACTTTACTATCAGCTGGCTACAGTTAGGACAATTTACAACCAGCTGGCCACAACTAGTAAACTTTACTATCAGCTGGCCACAACTAGTAAACTTTACTATCAGCTGGCCACAACTAGTAAACTTTACTATCAGCTGCCCACAACTGGTAAACTTTACTATCAGCTGCCCACAACTGGTAAACTTTACTATCAGCTGGCTACAACTAGTAAACTTTACTACCAACTGGCCATAGTTAAGACACTTTACTACCAGTTCGAAACAAGTACACTTTACTAGCAGCTGGTAACAACTATTACAGTTTACTACGAACTTCGCACAGTTAATACACTTGACTATCAGTTGGCCACAACTAGTGCACTTTACTACCAGCTAACCACAACTAGTGCACTTTACTACCAGCTGGCTACAACTAGTAAACTTTACTATCAGCTGCCCACAACTGGTAAACTTTACTATCAGCTGGCTACAACTAGTAAACTTTACTATCAGCTGGCTACAGTTAGGACACTTTACTACCAGCTGCCCATAACTGGTACACTTGACATCCAGCTGGCCACAACTAGTAAACGTTACAACCAGCTGGCCACAACTAGTAAACTTTACTACCAGCTGCCCACAACTGGTACACTTGACTACCAGCTAACCACAACTAGTGCACTTTACTACCAGCTAGCCACAACTAGTAAACTTTAGTATCAACTGCCCACAACTGGTAAACTTTACTATCAGCTGGCTACAACTAGTAAACTTTACTATCAGCTGGCTACAACTAGTAAACTTTACTATCAACTGGCTACAGTTAGGACACATTACTACCAGCTGCCCATAACTGGTACACTTGACATCCAGCTGGACACAACTAGTAAACTTTACTACCAGCTACCCACAACTGGTACACTTGACTACCAGCTAACCACAACTAGTGCACTTTACTACCAGCTGACCACAGCTAGTACACCTTACTACCAGCTGACCACAGCTAGTACACCTTACTACCAGCTGACCGCAGCTAGTACACCTTACTACCAGCTAACCACAATTGTACAAATTACTTATAGCTTTTATATAAAGAGTACAGTACTGGTATAATAGTTTTATAAGTTTGAAAACTACAATAACAGAAGACAGAGATTTATATTAGTTATCAACAACCATTTCATTAAGTCCTCTAAAAGGTTTTTGTTCTGTTAGAAAATTCGATAATATAAATACTGGATATCTGCAGTATCTCTTGGTGTAATCTGATTGGATTTAACGTGTAGCTTGATAGCTGAAACGTATCCTACTCTTCCTTAGCTGTTTTCTGAGGACAAACACCCAGTTCAGTCTGGAATAATATATTATTTCCAACAATGCACTAGTGATCTCCAACGATATTTAATTACTTTCCTGGTATCCACGGGAAAAAATGATGACTATCAGGGCTATTAACGGTAAATCTAAAGGTTCGATCCCTTCTGGTGACCACAGCTCTTATAGCTCTTTGTGTAGCTTTCCGCTTAAATGTAACAAACAAAGCACCAGAAAAAAAGAATCGAACAGTGTCTAAACTTAAATCTACTTACCTATCGTTCACCTATTCTATACTTACTAGGCAGCATAGCAGTTCCAGATGGCTTCTGTTAATGTACGAGAAAAATCCTTGGTCATCAAGTTCATTTCGTTGTCGCTTCTAAAATAATTTTCTGACTCTGAAGACAGGGCTCGTTCTTTTCCACTGTCCGTCAAACACAGGTAGCCTGACACGATAGGCGTGGCCTTCTCTGTACGACTATGATAATTATATCCTTTAGTAATGCAGGCATTCTTTACTGAAGAGTACTTCAATTTGTGCCGCCGGACTGAGAAAAGTAGAATAATTTAAAGAATAAAAAAATAACGGAGAACAACGGCCTGGAAGACGACTGCGTTTTAAAGACAAAAATAAACATTTGGAGACGTCGGTGCAGTGAAAGTCATCGAGGTGTGGAAACCATTGACATAAGTCCAGTTGCCAAGCTGGTGGGACTCGTAATAAAATGCTCCTTCTAGCCAGATCTTTGTAAACCCACGGCGACTTACATACCAAGGTCAATGTCTAGAGCATCCAATTTTTTCTTTCTGGTTGATAAGTCAACCGAGGTTCTGTACACTTGATTTACAGAACGAAAGCTTGGGTTTAAGTCAGAACTGGAACGGTTTGTCTTTTTATTTGTTTAATTTTAAAAACAGGTTATACCGACAAAACAATTCGGAAAATAACAAAGCATGTCTACTCAGAAAATAATCCACATGCGAAACATAATTATATCTTTGTCTAAAGGCAAAAAAAAAATCACCGAATAAAATCAGAAGCTTCAATTGTAGAGATACAGAAGTTTGTCTGAAAGGGCATGTAATCAAGTTAAGAAGAAAGGAGTGAAGCAACATATCTTGAATCTCATCTCCTTCCATATATGCTCCGTTTCCCTTATACATATTTATTGATATCTAATCATTCATGTTCTCTATCCTATTTCCACATAGTTCTCTTTGATCGGTTATATCTTCGTTGTATAATATTATTTCATTCCTGCGAGTTATGCAATTTTATCTTTTGTACCCTATATAACACACACACACACACACACAATATAGTTTAAGGAATAACTTTCGTTTTCAGACAGTTGACGTCTAAGTATCATATAGGTTAAAATCACTTTTAAACTCGTAGCTGACACGGGAAATACTTTAGACACATAATAAATTTTTGATAGCGGAATTCGAACATTAGGCAATTTAAAAACACATAATTGTAGCATCCGTTGATTTAGTATTTTTCAGACAAGAGATCAGAAAGCACTACGTCTCCTAATAAAATAAAAAGGCGAAACAAACAGGAAGTGAAGGCAATACTAAACGGAATTCTGTCTAACGAAAATGTTATTTTTTATTCCATTCCGAATTTGATCTGTTTCCCTCTTATACAATCGGACATAAATCATATGTAAGTCATGGAGTCGATCGCATGCTATATCTAAAACACACACATGTTACTGCCACTTAACATGGAGTTTGGATTCCAAACAGTTTAACATATAACATGTTTAAACGAACAACACAAAATTACAGAGGACGGGGCTGTTTGATGAATATTGATACAACAGAGAACATAAAAACATGATGCTTTATTTAGAGGTAAGATTCCCGAAAGTAAATAAAGTTATTCACTGAATGTTGACATAATCGAAACAAGCATGACTAAACTGACCCAAACTAGACAAACGAAATCGTATGTCTCTGTTAAAAACTTCTTAAAGAAGATGAAATACCGACATTTTGATGGAGAAGATGTTTGTATGACCAGATGTAAAATAACTATAGCTAGAGAGACCTAAGGAAGCACCTGATTGATGACATTGATGAAACAAGTAAACTACAAGACATGTTAAAAAAGAGAGATTACTGAGAATGGAACGATACAAGTGGACAGAAAAACATGGCAAGCACTGTTGATGCAACAAATCAGTGGACAAAGAAATCCCATGAATGTTGTTTTAAACAAGATAAGTGAACAAAGTCTTAAAACAATCACGTTAGCATCAGTGTTATAGAGACCAAAAGAGGTCACATGACTTTTCTTGTAAGAAAAACAAGTTATTAAAATGTAAAGAAGTTCATGTTGCAGGTAAGGTCAGCTAGAAAATTAAAGTTTTCATGTTATTTCATACAGGCAAGAAAATTATAACAATATAAACAGAAGCTAATATAACAGGGAAGGTTGTCTAAAACAGTAAAGTTACCATGATTGTTCAGTCATACAAGACAGCTGAACAATATGATACAAATGTAACGTTACAGCTAATGTTATCTAAAACAATGAATTATTATTCAGTCATACAAAACAGCTGAACAATATGATACGAATATAACGTTACAGCCAAGGTTATCTAAAACAGTAAAGTTACCATGATTGTTCAGTCATACAAGACAACTGAACAATATGATACAAATGTAACGTTACAGCCAATGTTATCTAAAACAATGAATTATTATTCAGTCATACAAAACAGCTGAACAATATGATACGAATGTAGCGTTACAGCCAAGGTTATCTAAAAC